>NC_067398.1:655118311-655318311 GCF_016432865.1 Antechinus flavipes
CATCAGCTCTCTCTGCACTTTAAATTCTTCATCATTAAAAACGTGAGTTAAAATTTCCAGTTCAAAAAAAGAGAGATTCAGGAACTTTCACCTTTACTGAAACAATTCAGTTATCCACCCTTATCCTGTAATTGGCCAATTTTTGTTTTGTCTTGTTAGGTACCAGTCTATAGTTTCTCTTGGACTTGTTTAATGACTCATTGGTCTTCTTGCAGGACAAGGTCACTTTGAATTTGGAAAGCATTAGGGACCTCCACCATAGGGTGTGAAATGACGAATTTCCTCCTGGTCCTTGGCCTGATTCACCCTAAGCCATCCTCTGGGTCTATCTCTATTTTTACTTGGGCCCTAGCCCAACTGAACCATATTTACATTTCCTGGCTTCCCAAATGATAAAGAGAAAAGATTGGTTCTAGTCTGTGGGGGATAATAAAGGAGGAAATATTTGAGGGCCATTTGGTGGAGATCTCTGCTTAGAGTCCTGCCAAGGCAGCATGTGGATTAGTCAATGTCCCTGATACGCTCAGTATCAAAGCAAGTAGAGGAGCCTGGGAGAGGGAGAGAATAATGGGGGTGAGTATACAAGTGTCCCAACTGATCTTTCAGACTCATTTCCCTCATTTCCCCCATGTTTGCCTTTCAGAAGGACCTGCCTCTGCCCAGAAAGAGTAGCAGGTGAGTGACTGGAGGTTCCCAGGGGTCGGGGTGGGGCTGGGAGGAGATGAAACTAGAGCCTGAGGGAGCCAGCCTGGGGGCACTGGGGTCTGGAGGCACTTAAATCTGTGGGGTTCTAGGATCTGGGGCTTGGGAGCTCCCTGAAGCCAAAGGTGCTTTCTGAGGGTTTACCGCCTGGAAGCCATGGGACTTGGGAATGCCAGGAAGGACCCAGGCCTCTGACCTGGAAGGGGTCTCTTTGGAACTTTGGGACCTAGGCCTGTGTGCCCTGCGGGTGGAGGCCTAACCTATGCTTCCTGGGGGTCCTCCCTCATGGGAAAGGCTGGAGGCGTGTACACAGACAGACACAGACACTCGGGGCCACGTGCCGCCTGTTCAGGCGGGGCTTCCCCTCCCCCTCCTTTCCTCCCTCCCTCCCTCCGCTCACTCTGGCCCCCGCCTCCCCCGTGCTCCCTCCCTTCCTCTGTCCCTCGCTGGCTCTTTTGCTCGCGGCTCTCGGCTCTCCCCGGGCTGGGCTGGGCTGGATGCGGCTGCGGCTGCGGCGCTGAGCTCCCCGTCCCTGCCCTGGCCCCGGCCCCGCGCACCTGCCGCCGCCATGTCTCCACCGCCGCCGCCGCCGCCGCCGCCGCCCCTGGACCATGTCTGACTCGCTCTGGACCGTGCTCTCCAATTTCTCCATGCCCTATTTCCTTGACAGCAGCATGTTCCGCCGCACCAAGAGGTAATAGCCCCGCGGCCCTGACCACTCAACCCACCTCCAACACTTCCCTCACTCCCACTGGACTGTCATCAGTACCCCCCAGAATTCAGGCCCTATGTGATCCCCAAACCCCAGGACCCCTTATTGCCCATCCTCCCCCATTTTTCTCTGTCCGTGGAATCTCCCCCAGATTCTGAGATCCTCCCCAACCCGTGAGACTTTTTCCAACTTGAGACCCTTCCACTTCCCAGTCCTAGACTGAAGCCCTGAACCCAGCCCCCTGCCCTTGCCCAAAAGTGGGGGGAGGGAGGTGGTGAGGGAGTTGGCCTGGCCCTGCTCTGAGGCGCCTCTATAGTGCTGCTGCAAGGGCGGGGTCCAGGCCAGGGATGCTGCTGCTGCAGAGGCAGTCCAGCTGCGCCAGATGTGTGTGTGTAGAGCAGCAGGTCTGCTCTCTCAGCGGCCCTGGGAGTTGGAGGGGAGGGGGGGTAGGGGGGTCAGGGTAAGAGGAAAGGCCGCTAATGCTGTACATCTTTGGAGAGATATTGTCGTGGTGGGGGAAAAGCCGAGCTTGGGGTGGGCACAGCGTCTTTGTCTGTGGGCACAGCTGGGTTCTGCCTCTGCCACTGGGGTTTGGGGAATTTGGGCGGGGATGGAGTGGGGAGTGGAGAAGTGGAGACGGGATGTGGGGGTGCCATTCCATGTGAACAATAGCTAAGGCCACCAGGCCTAACTCCCCCCCCCCAATTCCCAATTGCATGATCTAATGAGATGCTTCACTGCAACGGCTGCAGTGACAACATTCGGCACTCAGGTTGTGGGGGTGGTGAGGGAAGCAGGGCTAAAGACATTGCCCTCCTCTGATCCCCAGTCTAATCCATGCTCTTTTCTACTGGGGGGTCAGAGAGAACTGGGCTCCTCACCCCTCCACACACAAATACATAGTTATCCAGACACATAGGCAGATGAAGGGGATCAAAGAGCAGTCACTCAGGCGCAGAAATTCACACATAGAGCCATACAGAGAGTAGCACAGTACTACAGAGACCTCACACTCATGCAGCAGTACAGTCATACACATACACACATTCACACACACAGCCCCGTCATGAGACAATGAAATACAATGAAACAGAATCTTACTGCAACAGAAACAAAGTGAAATAACAGAGACTTGACAGAGACACTAATGAAAAACACAAGGAGATACAGAAGCAGAGATAAGATACATTTTCAGTAATGTAGTGTCACGAAATCATAGAATAACAGAAAGTCACTGTGGCAGATGTATAGCCACGAACGATCTATTTCTCCCTTTCCCTCTCTTCTCTCTGTCTCTGTCTCTCTCTCTCACACATACATTCACTCAAACATTTGACTCCACAGTGCCCTAGGGGGCCCTTGCTTAAGGTGGGATGGAGATATGGATCCTTGACAAGCTTCAGGGTGCTCCTAGCACCTGGTCCCCAGTCCCCAGAATAGAGCCCAGAGAATTACAGGCCCCCAAACTCATCTGGCTTTGCTCCCCCTCCTCCCGAGGGGGTAGGCATGGAAGACAGAAGAGTTGAGGGTCGGCTCTGTTCGACTCTGCTCGGCACTGCCCGCCTCCCCTCCCTTTTCTTCCCCTCCCTGCAGCTGCCGTACCAGTAATAGGAAAAGCCTCATCTTGACCAGCACGTCACCTACTCTACCGAGGCCCCACTCTCCACTTCCTGGACACATAGGTGAGTTTTAAGGTGGTGATGGTGGAAAGCCAAGCCAGACTGGCGGAGGGTGAGAGGTTGTCGGGGACTCTTGGGAGGAGACTTGGGTTGTCCCGGCTAGAGGCGGGGCCATATATGAAAGGAGGTGGGGCCAGATAGAGCAGAGGCTGGGCTAATTAGGAGAGGTGGGGTCAGGTTGGAGACTGGAAAGGTGAGGTTCGGTTTGAGCCGGGTTGGGCCAAGTTGAGGATATCCTCGATTAGAATTTTGAATCTAGAGCTGGTTTCAGAGGCCATCAGAATTGCTGCTCCAGATCGGAACAAAGCCTTCAGGGTGTTTAGGGACTGAACCATATGGGGCTGAACAGACCAAAGAGAATCGAGGGTAGAATAAGGGCTAAATGGAGGCGAGGCCAAAATGGAGGGTGCTGGATCCAGGTGGGGACACATTGACTAAGGTCGAGGCAAAATAGTAGAAAGGGTTTGATGGCCGAGGGGACTATAAAGGAAGGGTACTCTGGAGGACACGGCAGCTCTGGCCTAAGCCGCCACTCCCCCCCGCTTCAGGCAGCAGCCCCTTGGACAGCCCCCGCAACTTCTCACCCAATACTCCTGCCCATTTCTCGTTCGCCTCCTCCCGAAGGTGAGTGTCCTCCCCTATTCCCGCGCTGCGCATCCCCACTTCCCATTTCCCAGCTCTTGGGAGAATTGATCCCGCTATATGCTGCCCAACTAGTTGCCCCTGTGCCCATGACTGTGGTAGGATCGGACAGGAAGGGAGAAGAGCTCTGGGAATAAGTTACTATGAACCTAGCTGGACCGGCCACGCGCCCAATTCCCGGGGATCGGGCCCGCAAAGACTGCGAGTTGTTGGTTTGGGGGCGGGGCAGAGCAGTTTCTAGTTCGGCGCGCGCTCCCGAAAGGCACTTAACAGTGTTGCTATGACAACCCCGGGTGGTGATACTGGGTGCGCTAGCTTTGACTGTCCAACTGGCAAGCTGCCGTCGACCCCCTCAACCCCCGCCCCCGCGCGCGCCCCCGCTTCCCCCGCCCCCATCGCGCGAGAAAGAAGGTTCAGGAGGCTTTGGGGGAGGGGCGGCCGTTAGCCCGGGGTGAGGCTGAGGGGAGGAGGGGCTGGGGCTATGTGTGTGTACGAGTGAGAGTGTATGAGGGGGGATGGGGACTTGTGTGTGTGAGAAAGTGGGATGGATAGGATTGTGTCTTGAGGGGAAGCATGAGGTTATAGTATGAGAGAGGAAAGGTGAGGGTTTGGGAGAAGAGACGTGGGGGGTATACCCTGTAGAGGGAGGGGGCATATAGAGGGGAGATGGGGCTGTGTGAGGGTGGGATCATGGTGTATGAGAAAGCAAAGTGGGGTGAGAGGAAGATTGATATATATGGAGAGAGAGAGAGAGAAAAGAGAGAGAGAGACAGACAGAGAGGAAATGGAAATATGTGAAGGAGGATGAGATGTATAAAGGGGACATGGGGGGCTATATGAGAGAAAAGAAATGGGGTTTGTGCGAGAGAGATGGGGTGAGAGTGAGTGTAAGAGAAGGAGAAGAGGGTGTGAGGAGAGTTGGGATAATGCCATACTTTGAAATGAGGAAGAAGGCCCATTAATGACTGGGTGGTGGTAGTGGTGGGGGATATGCTAGGACTGTGTGTATGAGTATGTGTAAAAGGAAAGCATATGTTTGTGAGAAAGAGTGAGGTTGAGGACCATGTGTGACTTTTGTGGGAGGGGCAGGCAGAAGCTTTGTTAATGAATGAATGTATGTTGAGGGATCAGGGCCTCTGCATGCATGAAAAGATTGGGAGTACACATGAATGAGGCCCATGATTCTGAACCTGTGTAGAGGGATAGGGACATGTATGCATGAGTGTAGATATCTTCCAAGATGGAGGGTGAGGATGTGTGTATGGTAGAAAGAATGGGGCATGTATATGCGTGAAGGAAGAATGGGTATACATCATGCATTTGAGATGGAAGATTGGTACATGAATGAGTGTATTGTGGGAAAGTGGGAACATGCATGGAATGCATGGAATTGTGTGGTGTACAAGAGCAGAACTAGAGATATATGTGCATATGTAAGGGAGAAAGGGAACATGGATGAATATTGTATGTGAGAAAAAGGAAGGATAAGTGACTGTAAGAGAAGGTGGGAACATATTTAAACTTATATGTAAGGAGGATGAATGTGTGCAAGGGGAGGAGAGAAGATGTGATAATTAAAGAGAGGCAAAGGATAGATATGTATCCTTTGTGTGTGCATGAGAGAGGGATTGGGGAAAAAACATGGAGAGGGAGAGAGGAAGGCAGGCGGAAAGGTAGGAAGGAAGGAATAAGTATTAAGTACCTACTGTGTGCCAGGTACACTGCTAAACACTTTGTACCTACAGTATTTAACATAATTCTGGGAGGTAGGTGCTATTATTATCCCTCATGTTACAGTTAAGGAAACTGAGTCAAATATCAGTCTAGGGACATAGAACTAGTAAAGTAAGTGGCTGAGTTCAAATTTGAACTCTGGGTTTTCCTGACTAGAGGTTCAATATTGTATCTATTCCACTAAGAAGTTTATGTATGAGGGAAGGATGTATGTGAGAAGGTGGAAGGATAGAGGTATGTTATTGGAAACTGAAGATGGGTCTTTATGTGTGAGATATGAGATGGGGGTCTGTGTTTATGAAAAGGGGTTGAGACATGATCTGTTTATAGGTGTTAGAGGTTTACATGCACAAAGGAGAATGCAGGGGTCTGTGTAGGGGAGAATGGGCATAAGAAGTCTGTATATGAAGAAGGGAAGTGAGTGTTCTATGTGTATGGGCAGCTAGGGAGATGGCAGTAGAGATGACTTTTAATTAAATTTGCACAGTGGATGGATCTCACACTTGAGTCAGGAAGACCAAAATTCAAAATCTACCTCTCTGGGATCCTTGACATATCACTTAAGTTTTTTTCAGCTTCAGTTTCCTCATCCATAAAATATTGATGTAAATAATAGCACCTGATTTTTAGAATTGTTGGTACTGAATGAACTAATATAGGTAAAGTGCTTTGCAAACCTTAAAATGTGTTATAAATGTTGGATCACATAGAAGGGCGGTCTTGTTTGTGAGAGAGGTCACGGCTCTATGGCTGTAAGAAAAGGCCAAAAAGAGAGAAAGCATGAGTGGATCTGAGTATTAAAGAGGGGATAGGGAGGCCTGTGTGTGCATGAGAGATCAGAATGTATTTTATGTGTAGAAAGGTTCTGTGTATAGAAGGATGAGTATGTGTGAGTGAGAGTGTGTATGAGAGAGAATGTGTGAGTGTGTCTGTGTGTTGTGGGCGTTGATTGTATATGTGTGAAAGAGAAAGGGCATAATGGGGGTGGGGGTTTTGTGCATGAGAGACAAGGATGGGATCTCTGTGTATGAGAATGAAATGGGATGTGGGTGTTATGAGGGAGGACTGGTGTCTGAGTGTACATGAAGAGAGCAAATGGGATTATCTTTATAAAAGGGAGATGAGAATGTATACATGAGAGAAAAGGGGAATGCAAGTCTTTGTGTGTGAGAGAGTAGAAAAAAGTCCTGTGTCAATATGAAAGAATAAAGATGGGGCACATCTGTGCATGAGGGGGTGGGGATGGAAAGGTCTCTGTGTGTGAGGGCAGATGGATGGATGGGTAAATGAGAGGAAGACAGATGGGGGCATTAATGTGAGTTAAGGAGAGTTTGGAGATCTATATGGGTGAGGATAATTGTGTACGTGAAAGTGAGGGACAGAGAGGGAGATGGGGTATTGGTGTATGAGAGGAGGATGGATGACTGTAGGAGAGAGAGAAGGTAGGTCTATGTCTAAACTTAAGGATAGGTGGGTCCATATTGTATAAGAGTGGAAATGGAAGATCTGTGTGTATATGAGAGAGAAGATGAGAGAGATCTCTATGTGAATGAAAAGGGGAAGGGAAGGTCTTGTGGATTTTTTGACCTAAGGGGAAAATGAGTATTTTTGTGTGCCAAAAAGAGGATAAAGAGTCTGTTGGGTAAGACAGATTATAGGTATTATGTCTTTCTGTGTCAGGGAAGGATGATTTGTTCATGAAGGATAAAGGAAGTGAGAGACGGGGCATGAGAGGAGACGAACATATTTTGAGGGGAGGAAGTAGAATTGTGTTAAGGGATGGGGTATAGGGGTAAGGGTGTGTATGAGCAAGAGATCTGGGTGTGTGAGAAAAAGGAATTGGGGAATGGAGGTATGTGAGAAAAGGGAGCAGTGGAATATGTGTTAGAGAAAGTGGATGAGGGACCTGAGTGTGAGAGAAGAGGAGGAAAATATTGGACTCTGAAAGACCAATTATGTGATGGCTTTATGTGTGAATGTGTGAGAGATCGAATGGAAGTATGTAAGAGGGAGGGAATGGAGTTGTGTGTGTCTGTATAAAGACGGGAATGGATGTATCTGAAAGGGAAATGGAAGAATTTAAGAATGGGATTGTGTAAAAGAGGTGAAATGGGTGTATGTGAGAATGGTAAATGTGTAAAGAAGATGGAAGGTAAGTATGAGGAGGATCAATTGTGTCAGTGTGTGAGTTATCAGAGATTTTTATGTGATGAGTTTGGGCATGAGAGGGCGTGCATTATGAGAAAAAGATGAATATGTATTGATGAAAGTATGTGTGTGTGTGTGTGTGTGTGTGTGTGTGTGTGTATGTGTGTGACAGACAGAGACAGAAACAGGAGGAGGAAAGGAGGGAGAGAGGATAAGTTTGTGTGTGAGGGAATGAAGGGATAGGTGTGGGTGAAAGTAAGGGAAAATGTGGGGGTGGATGTAAGAGAGGGGGATTTGGGGTAAGAAAGGAGAGGTATGGGTTTATATGTCAAGGGGGTAAAATGTGTATCTGACAGAATGGAGATGGATGTGTAAATGATAAGGAGATGAATGTATATGAAGAAGGAGGGGATGGGGGTGTGTGGCAGTGGGTAGGGGATAGATTGGTTGTTGAGTGTGAGAGAGAATGTTGAATATGTATATAGATGATCAGGTGGTGTGGCCTGTGTGTAAGAGATGGGGTTGAGGATCTCTGTGAGGAGAATAGGGGTCTATGTGGAAGGTTGTGAGAATTAGCTGTGGCTGTGTAATACATGTGTGTATGAGGGAGAAACTGGAAATGGGCTTGCATATGACAAGGTGTGCAAGAGAGGCAAAAAGGGAGATCTGTATGTTTGTTTAGGTGATTGTGGGGAGAGATCAGTATCTGTAGTGGGGGATATAGGACTATAAATTAAGAGACTAGGGAAGGCTGGGTCCATATTATATATGATTTGGGATAGTTTGTTTTTAGAGAGAGAAGTGTATGTAATGAGAAGAGGATATAAGGGTCTTTGTGGGATTGGATAGAGCTAGAATGAAGATGTGTGTATGTATGTGTATGTAGATATGCATTTTGGGAATATATATGTATGAAAGTATATATGGCAGCATATGGATATGAGAGGATGAATGGGGGCCTGGATATATGGGAAGAATAAACATTGAGTGTGCACACATACACACACATGGGGGGGGCAGTAGGTATATATGTATTTGTGTATAAAGGAAAGAGGTGGGATATGTGAGATGGAGAGAAAGGGAAGGATATAAGTTGTAGAAAAAAGAGAAGAGAATGAATTGTTAGAGAGTATAAGAGAAATGAGTGTGGGTTATAAGAAGGGAGAAAATGGAGTGTGTATATGAGAAGGAAAGCCAGGTATGAGCTAGTATGATTACATGAGAGTGATTGTATGAGGCAGAATAGGTATTTTGTAAAAGGGAAATGTTTATATATATATTATAGGGGAAGAGGAGAGGATAGGTGTATGAGAGGGAATAGGTGTGCATATATACAAAGAGAGGCAGGGAATAGGGATGAGATAGAGAGGAATGGGAATGTGTATGAGTGTTGTGAGAAATGCAGGCATGTATGAGTAGGGTAGAATGGGGACATGCGTGAGAGTATGTTTGTATTTAAGATGGGAGATATATGAATGTGTTTGGGTGGTAACTATGTGCATGAGACTTAGTAATGGGCGGAGATACGTGTAAGGGGTAAGAACTTAAAGGGAGAAAGGTGAATGGGGATATTTATGTATGGATTGGGGGTAAGAGAGGGGAACTTAGATGAATATGTGTAGATAGAGATAGGGGAAAAGAATGAATGAAGACATGAAGAGTGTGATTGAGGAGAGGGATGGGAATGTGTACATTTATAGAGATGAGACTGTAGGTTTTATGAGATGGGAACTGGGCAGTATGAAAAAAAAGGAATGGGTATATGTATGTGTAAGAGGAGAAATGGAGGTGTAGATGAGAGGATTATGGGGTTGTGTGAGAAATTGTGAGGGTGGAGTTAGGCTGTTTGTGAGATGGGGGATGGGGGTGTGTATGTGTTTGTGTGTTTGTGTGTGTGTGTGTGTGTGTGTGTGTTTGTATATGAGAGAGACAGAGAGACAGAGAGAGAGGCATGAGCATGGAAGATGGATGAATTTGAGCAAGTTTTGTGTGTGTGTGATAGAATAGATGGGTATGTATGTGAAGGAGGAGGATAGTATACATATATTCTCTGAACAAGGAAAGATAAAGGAATGTCAAAAAGGAACAGGAGCTTGAATATATATGTATGAGAAAGATGGCAGGTCTTCATGTGATAAAAGGTGGCATGGGTGGGGTCTGTGTTGGGAAAAGAGAATGGAAGTCTTATATCAAGAAGGAGCAAAGGAGGGGTAGAACTATTTTAGAAGAGATACAGATCACTGTTAATGTGAGGGAAAGTTAAAGAGGTCTATATGTGTATGAAAAGGATAATGTATGTGAAGAGGGGGACTGGGAAGTTGGGGGGGGTATATGGTGTTCTGTGGAGAGTGAGGAAGAGGTAATCTTAGGGGAATGCATAAGAAAAATGAAAGTATGTATGTGGTGGTGAGGAAAGGGGAAAAAGAGAGGGAGGGGGAGGAAGGGATATTTGTAGAGGGTTGAAAGGAAGGGATAGGATATAGGTGTGAAGGGGAAGGGACTGGATAGAGCTAAAATGTGGCTATGATAAGCAGATATTAATGTTTAAGATAGGATATATGTGTGAAAGAGGAAAGCAGTTTATGAGAGGAGATGTTTATGGGGGGATAGGTGTAGGGAAGAGAGAGAGAGGTGATGAATGGGAGATGCAGGTATATTTGTGTGATATGTAAGAGAATGGATACATTCTCCTAGAGAGGAGAGGAGTATTGATGCTTTGTGTAGGAAAAAAAAGGCATAGATATTGTGTGGAAGGGGAATGAATGGAGGCATAGGGTTATGGTTATATGTGAGAGAGAGGCATCTGTGTGTGAGAATAGAGATGGGTATTTTGTATGTGAATGTCAACATGTGGCAAGGCAGGAAGTGCAGTGAAGATAGAAGGATGGCTATAAAAAGTGAGAGAAAAGCTGGATGTGTATATGTAAAGGAGAGAAATGAGGTGGATGTGTGTGAACCAAGGAGTTGCCATAAGAAAGAAGGTGGAAGATCAAGATTGTTATATATAGGAAGAAGGGGATATGGGTAGTGTTTGTGTGTATGTGAGAGAGAAAGGGGTGGGAGAAATATAGGTAGTATAGGGGGAGATGTGGGGTTTGTGTGTGAGGAGAGAGAAGGAGAATGGGTATCATGTGAAATCGAGAAAGAAGGCAGCTATGTTGTGTATGAGGGAGAGTGGGTATTATGAGAGGGAGAGAGGATATTATAGAGGTGAGGGCAATGGGATTGTGGATCTTTGTAGAAGAAGGGAGTATGGGAGATATAGATCTTGTAAGAAAGGGAAATAGGTGTGTGGGGCAAGAGGAGATGGGTGGGTGGTGGAGAAAGAGGGAGAGGGGGAGGTCTGAAGGAGAAGAGGATGTATATTGTGTGAGGGGGCAAGAAAGAAGGGTGGGTATTAGGAGGAGGATGACAGAGGTAGGAATGTTGAAGGTGTGATTGGGGGGATAGATATGGGGATATGAATACCATGAGAAAGAAAAGAGGTATAAGGAGGGAGGCAAGGAAGGAGACTGGATAAGAGGAACTTCAGTGTGGAGAAGGAGGAACACTAGTTTCTACTGTTTCAGGTTAGGCAATCCCCAACAGTGAAGGGAAGATAGGGAGTCTGTGTGTGTGAAAGGGGAGGAGCCTCTATATGAGCAGGGAAGGGCGGGGTCTATGTGTATAAAAGGTATAGGAAGGAATGTTCCTATAAGGAGTGTGAGAATATATTCATGTAAATGTGTGAGGCCTGGGACAAGTGAGTATGAGAAGAGGCTTTGAATATGTGTGACTATATCAGTATTAGGGAATGTGAACATGTTTTAATGTGTGTGAGTGTCTTTAAGAAAGGTAGCTGACGTGTGTATGACGAGTGGTGAGGATGCAGGTGAGTTTGTATATGAGAGGGAAATGGTGATATTTATGAATGTAAGTGTAAAAGGGAATGGAATGGAGAATGAAGGCATGGAGGGATGGTACATATGAAATGTATGAGCAGTTACATGCAGGGGAGGAGAGTGAGTGTGAAAGAAGGGGGTCCAAAAGAGGGAAAGGTAAGGGTTTTGTGTGCATGTGAGACAGAATGAAGATGGGCATATAAGTAACAGACTCGGGGACTAGGTGAGGAAGGTGGAGTAAGTGTGTTGGGAAAGGTCTAATTGTGTCTTATGTGTGCATGTGAGTGTATGTGTCGTGTGAATGCTATGAGGGACAAGGGGCTATTTGTGATCGAAAGGAAGATGGGGCTGTGTGAGAATTGCAGGGCTCTATGTATCCCAGACCCATTCTGGAGAAGAGGTATAAGGGGCAGTGTGTGAATGAATGTGTGTAGGGAGGCAGAGGGGATGGCTTGAGGTATGAATGTGTAAGTCCTTTAAGAAAGGGAAAATAAAACTGTGTATGAGTTAGGGGGTCAGGAGATGAGGTGTGTGTGTGTGTGTGTGTGTGTGTGTGTGTGTGTGTGTATGGGGAAGATAGGATCTATCATTTAAATCAAGTCAGCAAGCATTTATTAAGTGCCTACTGTGTGCCAGGCACTATGCTAGGTGCTGGGGATACAAAGACAAACCTGAAAAGCCCCTGCCTTTGAGGAGTTTACATTCTACTGGGGGGAAACAACATGTACACAGATAAGTAAATACAAATATGTCTATATACGTAAATATCAAAGAACTTGTAATTTGGGGGAAGCATTAATTAGCATCTCTAGGAAACAGGGAAGGACTCAAGATATTGTGCAGGGGAAAGCCTGGGCCAATGCATGGAGATGGGAGACGGAACATCAGATTTTAAAAATAGCATGTGACAATATGGCTGGAATGGAAGGTGTGTGAGGTAAATGGTCTGGAAAAATAGATTGTAAAAGGCTGTAAGTGCCAGACAGAATCTCTAGTCAGAGAGGCAGGGTATCACTGAAGTTTTCTTCAGCCAAGAAATGACCCAATCACTGTAGAAATAACAATTTGGCATCTGTGTAAATGATGGATTGGAGAAGGAAGAGACTGGAGGCAGAGAGAATACTCAGAAGACTATTCTAACATCTAGACAAGAAGTACAGAGGGCCTGAGCTAGAGAGATAGTGCAATGATTGGAGAGAAGGGATCCCATTGAAGACATTCTAGATTTGACCAAACATAGGGATGAAGAGTGAAGAATTGAGGTTAACTGAGGTTGACTAAGGTTTCGAACCTGGGGGGGCTAAGTTGATGCCTGTGTGAGAGAGTAAAGGATTAGGAATGGGCCTGTGAGTGAGTGAGTGGGTGAAGGGAGCTGGTGATATATATCTTTGAGAGCTTATGGGAATTTGTGTGAGCAGTATGAAAGTGAATGTCAATGGATGAATGGTTGTGTGAGGGGGATGGTGAGATATATGAGTGAATGCTGAAGAGGGAATAGGGACCTGTGTGAGAGTATTAGTGATAAGGGATGAGTGAGAGGATGTGAGAGGTGACAAGGTCATGTATGAGGAAATGGTTGAGAGGTGAAATGGGGACACTTTTAAGTGGATGTGTTGAAAATGTGTGAGAATGTATGTGAGGGCATAAGGAGAAAGACGTTCATTCAGAATGGGGGTTCTAAGCATGTTGAGGGTTAGAATATATCTTGTATATAAAGTAAGTGAGGAAAACTGGTGAGGAAGAGATGGGGATGAAATGTATGTGTATGGGGAATGCAGTCACTAGCTCTGTGGAGAGAAGAGACAGAGTCAAAGACAGACAGACACAGACAAGACAGATACAAACAGGCAGCGAGATAGAAGCAGAGAGACAGAGAAAAGACAGAGGCAGAAAAGATAGAGACAAAAGCAGAGAAAAAGGCACAGATAGACAAAAGACAAAGGTAAAAAGAAAGAAAGAGGAAAAAAGAAACAGAGACAGAGAGATGGAGACAGAAAAAGAGATAAAAAAAAAAGACACAGAAGCAGACAAGAGAGTCAGAGTGGGAGAAAAGAAAAGAACTTGCTTGTCTCCCTCTGCTTGTCACTCTTCCTATCCTGGTCTTCAGTCTTGACAACCTTCTTCCCTAGTAGTCTTTTTTTCCCAAGTCTTGTTCTTTCTTGCTCCCTCTTTTCTCTATTCTTTCTCTTAGTCTTACCTTTTCTCCTTTCAGGTCTCTCATTTAAAAAAAGTCTATTGTAATTTTTATTTTTTAATGCACATTGCTTTATGAATCATATTGGGAAAGAAAAATCAGAGTAAAAGGGAAAAACCATGGAGAGATAAAAACAGAAAAAAAATGAACATATCATGTGCTGATTTATATTTAGTCTCCTTAGTTCTTTTTCTGGATGCAGATGACATTTTCTGTCTAAAGTCTATTATTGGGATTGCTTTGGATTCTCGAATCACTGCGAACCACTAAGCCTTTCATAGTTGATCATCACACATACTTGCAGTTATTGTGTGCAATGTGTTCCTTGGTCTGCTTGTTTCACTCAGCATCAGTTCATGTAAATCTTTCTAGGCCTTTCTATAATCAGCTTGTTCATCATTTTTTATTGAACAGTAATGTTCATTATTTTCAAGTAGCACAACTTGTTCAACCATTCCCTAATTGATGGACAGCCACTCCTTTTCCAATTCATTGCTACCACAAAGAGCTGCTACAAACATTTTTCCACATGTAGGTCTTTTTCCCTCCTTTATGGTTTTCTTAGAATACAGATCCAATAATGGCACTGCTGGGTCAAAGGGTATGCAGTTTTATAGCCCTTTGGATAGTTCCACAGTTCCATATTGCTCTCCAGAATGGTTGGATCATTTCACAACTCTACAAGCAATATATTAGGGTCCCAGTTTTCCCAATTTCCTCCAACATTTATCATTATCTTTTCCTGTCATCTTAGCCAATCTGATATATGTGAAATGTACTTTGGGGTTGTTTTAATTTGCATTTCTCTGATTAACAGGGTTTTAGAGCATTTTTTCATATGACTATAGATGACTTTAATTTCATCATCTGAAAATTGTTCATATCCTTTGACCTGTTATTTTCTTTCTTCCATTCTTTGTGACTCTTCCCAACCATTAATTCACTACCCTCTACTTTCTTCTCCTTTTCCCCTTAACTTTCTCTTTCCTTCTTATTTTTCCTTCTACTCTTTATCCCTCCTCACTTCTTTAATTTTCTCTTGTCTTTTTCTTTTCTTCTTTCTGCCCTCAGTCTTCTCCTCTCCACCACCATCCTCATCCCTTCATTTCCTCCCTTGTCTAAGCTCTCCCTTTCATTTTAATTTGCTTTCTCTTGGATTTCCCCCTTCCCATTTGTTCTTAATCCTTCTCTCCTTTCCTTTTTACTTTCCCTAATATGCTCTTCTTCCTCTGGTCTCTTATTATTTCCCACTAGCCTCTTTCATTTCCTTGTTCTTCTCCCTTCCTTTCTCATTTTGTCTCATCCACCCTTCCTCAATCTTCTTCTCCCAAGTCTTTTCCCTTTCCCTAGACTCCCATATTTTTTTCTTCCCTTCAATTATCCTCCTCTGTTCTTCATCACCCTCTCCCTGGGCTGCTTCTTTCTCTCTGTCAGTTTTCCTTTCCTTGCCTCACATCCTCTCCCCCATGTCCTATTTCTGTCTCAGGGTTTGGGTCAGGGACACTGAGACAGTCTTGTCTCCTGAAGGGTGAAGGTATGCTTCCTGGGGAGAGTCATGGAGACCTCTGGGAAAAGTGCTAGGGAGGGCATGTGTGTGTGTGTGTGTGTGTGTGTGTGTGTGTGTGTGTGTAAGTAAAGGGAGCAGATCTCTCCCAGCTGCTTCTGAAGTTTATATGGGTTGCTTTCCAGGGCCGATGGACGCCGCTGGTCTCTGGCCTCCCTTCCCTCCTCTGGCTATGGCACCAATACGCCCAGTTCCACAGTCTCTGTAAGTGAGGAAAGTAAAGGCTGGAGGCAGGATACTCCATCATCGATCCCCACCAGCTTTCTTAAGTTGCTTCTTCTTCTTTCCCCACATTCTCTGCCCCTTCCCCAGTCTCACTGTGGAGCTATCTCAACAGGGTCCACCATATAACCATCCTCTCAGGTTTTAAGCATTTCTGCTTTTAAAAAAATAGCTCTAGCCCTTCCCTCAAGGTCTGTTTCTAAGTCTCCAGCCTCTCTCTCTGTGTCCTTGGAAATCCCTGATTTTGGCCTGTAGCACTGGGTGTCCAGAGGGTGGGGCAGGGGACTCATGACTCTGACTACTGCCCCTCTCTCTACTTTGTTTTTCCCTCGGCTGCCCAGTCGTCCTGCTCCTCTCAAGAGCGGCTTCACCAGCTCCCTTACCAGCCAACGGTGGATGAGCTGCACTTCCTGTCCAAGCACTTTGGCAGCACGGAGAGCATCCCGGATGAGGATGGGGGCCGTCGCTCACCCGCTGCTCGGCCCCGCTCCCGAAGCCTCAGGTCAGGCTGGTTCTCCCGGGACCCCCCTCCTGGGCAGGGTCAGGACCTGGGCTAGGGGTGAGCTGGGACTCTGTGACAAGGAAGCCCACGGGGCCCCAGAAGGGGACCCTGAGGGAGGAGATGGATGGGTCAGAGAGGGGACGGTCCTATTGAGAGAAAGGCTGAATAAAACGACCTTTTCCTGCAGCCCTGGGCGCTCCCCTTCCTCTTATGACAATGAGATCGTGATGATGAACCATGTGTACAAGGAGAGATTTCCCAAGGTGAGACAGGCCCCCAGCGACTGGCCGCCCAAGAGCTGCACCATAGCCTTGCTCCACAGTCGCCTTACCAATGAACTTGATCTTGCCTGTTAGCTTCAAGCACCCCCTTGTGGTCATTTTCTGCCACTGCAGGCCTTGTCATCAGAATGGCCCCAGATCTCAGGAAGAGGACCCTCCCCACTCCCATCTTCAGCCCACAGGGGCCCCAGTGCCCTTGTCAGGGCCCTTTCTCCGGACTCCCATCCATCAGTCTCCAACCTTCATTTGTCATGAGAACACTTGGCGTGGTGGGGAGGTCTCCACAGAAGTCTAAATTGTGGCTCAGCCACTTGCTGTGTGACCTTGGGCAGCGCCCTCCAGTACCCTCCTGAGAAGCAGGAGGGGGTCCGCGCCCCTTTGTTCCCCAGTCCTTGAGCATCCCTTCCCCGCGCCTCAGCTCAGTCCTTTCAGGCCCGGCCCTGACGCCTCCTGGCAGAGGATCCAAGCCTGCAGGCCCCCCCACCCAGACCCCAAGCACCAGCGCTCAAAGCAGTCTCTTGCCCTGCAGGCTACGGCACAGATGGAAGAGAAGCTACGAGACTTTACCCGATCGTTTGAGCCTGAGAGCGTGCTACCGCTGGCCGATGGCGTCCTCAGCTTCATCCATCACCAGATCATAGAGCTTGCTCGAGACTGCCTGGCCAAGTCCCACGATGGCCTTATCACCACTGTCTACTTCTACGAGCTGCAGGAGAACTTGGAAAAGCTGCTACAGGATGTGAGAGCAGACGTGAGGTTGGGGGAAAGTAGCACCCCCCAAATCTGGGGCCCAAGCCCATCCCCCCGACTTCTAGGTCTCCCTGCTATTCGCTGACCCCCCCCCCCGGATTAGGCCAGCTGTAGCTATTCTTACGTCCTTGTGTCCCTCATGAGGGCCTCCTTGCCAACTCCCATCCTCTCCTCCTAAGTCTTTCTTTCTAAATTCTTCAGCCCTCTTTCTCCCTCTTGCCTCAGGCTTATGAACGCTCTGAAAGCCTGGAAGTTGCCTTTGTCACTCAGTTAGTGAAGAAATTGCTTATTATCATCTCTCGCCCAGCTCGGCTGTTGGAGTGTCTGGTGAGAGAGGGGTCTTCAAGGGGATGGGACCTTGGAGGATTTATGGACAAAGGCCTGGGGAGAGATCCTGATGAATGGGGTGGGTCCAATGAAGGAGGCGGTGGAGCTGCTCAGAGGGGAAAGGGCCTCTTCATTCTGATGAAATGACAAGTCTGGGGCTGGCATTTGGGTCAGGAGCCTGACACCCGAGGCTTCTGTATAGGATCACCCTGTGGCCTTGTTCTTGATTAGTCTCTTAAGAAGTGAAAGACCCATCACGGTGCCCACCTCTCTTAGTGCCCAGCTTTCCTTTTGCTCTCAGGAATTTAACCCAGAGGAGTTTTACCACTTACTGGAGGCAGCTGAAGACCACGCCAAAGAAGGGCACCTGGTGAAGACAGACATTCCTCGCTACATCATCAGCCAGCTTGGACTCACCCGAGATCCCTTTCCAGGTGTTAGGTCTAGTCAGGGTGCACTGGCTCGAGGGGCCCACCTTATCTACTCTCTTAGAGTGGGGGTCAGAAACATGGGGTTGGGACATCCCAGGGCTTCAAATGGGTTCCTCAGGGTCAGACTCTTCTCCCCCCCCAGTCCACCCCAGCATATATAAAGAGCAGGTTTTAGGGAAAGAGTGATCGAGGAGCCCGGACCCTCTCCCCAATACTTGGTCCTTCCCCAGATGTAGTTCATCTTGAGGACCAAGACAGTGGAGGCTCCAACACCCCTGAGCAGGATGACTTTGCAGAGGTGAGCAGGGATGACATCCTTGGATGGAGCGGGGACCTGAGGGGAACCTAAAATTGTTCTCTTTTCCTTGACACCATTTTCCTTTCCTTCTTTCCAGGGGCGTGGCGCCACCCCCAAGGCCAAGAAGCCCCCTGGTGAGAATGACTTTGAGACCATCAAACTCATCAGCAATGGTGCTTATGGGTAAGAACCAGGGGCTGGGCCCACACAGAGAGGAGGAGGCCAGAGGGGAGAAGGGGAAAAGATGAGACCAAAGAGAGGAGGATAGAAGGGTTGTCTGTCCCTTGCAGGGCTGTGTACTTGGTGAGGCACCGAGAGACACGCCAGCGCTTTGCCATGAAAAAGATCAACAAGCAGAACCTGATCCTTCGCAACCAGATCCAGCAGGCATTTGTGGAGCGTGACATCCTCACCTTTGCCGAGAACCCCTTTGTCGTCAGCATGTTCTGCTCCTTTGAGACCAAACGCCACCTTTGCATGGTCATGGAATATGTGGAAGGTAGGTGATGGTGATCACTGGCCACTAGCGCAGGAAAGACCAGTTATCTTAAATATTAATTACTTCCTGTGTGCAAGGATCTGTGCCTAGTGCTGGGGATACAGAGATGAGAAATTGCATTGACATTAACCCTAAGGAGCTCAGGAGCTAGCCCAGTGCACAAGGGAGATAAGCTAGACTGACTTTAGAAGTGATATTGAAATCTGTAGAAAAGGCTCAAGGAAAATTTGAGGAGAGTTCACTGTCATCCAAAGTATCAGGGAAGAAAGGCTTCCTAGAAGAGGTGGACCCTGAGCTGGAATTTGAAGAATGACATGGTCAAGATGAAAAGAGGGTGGGTTACTATCCCAGGCTTGGAGAATTACCCTGCAAGAACACCCAAAGGCTAGTGATGGCATTTAGAGAGCAGCTAGCAATCAGGTTTGCCTAGCAGGAAGTAATCATAAAAAAAAACTAGATAAAGCCAAGTAGAAGAAGGTCTTAGATGTCAGGCTAAGAAGTATGTATTTTATCTTCTAGGATATAGGGAGCCCATTTTTTGAGCAGAAAACATCAGCTTTGTGAAGGATGGAGTAGAGCTAGTGGAAGAGCCTTAGACACAGTCCAGATTGTTGTTGTTTGGTTGTTGTTCATTTGTGTCTGACTTTTGTGACCCCATTTGGGGTTCTCTTGGCAGAGGTGCTGGAGTGGTTTGCTATGTCCTTCTGCAGGCATTTTACAGATGAGGAAACTGAGGCAAACAGGGTGAATGCCTTGTCCAGGGTCACACAGCTAGTAAGCGACAGGCTTTGAACTCAGGTCTTCCTGATTCCAGGTCCAGCACTCACTCTATCCACTGCACCACCTAGCTGCCCTTAATAATCCAGGCAAGGGGTGATTAAAGATCATGAGAAGCTGAGAGAAAAGCAAGATAAGTGCAGAAATAGTAAGAGAGATGATGATGAGGTCTCTTTAGCTGGTCCAGACAAACCACCTTCTGGGAAACTGAAAGAACTGGCAGATGTTCTTGCTGGGCTACTGTCAGTGATTATGGAGATGGAGCAGGATGGAGAAAAATGGAGAAAAGATGATGGAGGAAGATGGAGAAAGATGATGGAGAAAAGAAAGGCACCACGGAATTGGAGGAGGGCAAATAGCCCAATTAAAACAACAACAACACTGAAGTCTACAAACTCTAGGTCAGTGAGCTTTCCTTCAATTTCAGGCAAATTTCTAGAAAGTCTCATTGAAGGCTTGGTTAACAAAATCCAGAAAAGTCAGTAGTGATCACAGTGGGCAGCATCACTTCAATAAGAATTTATCATGTCAAACTACTAACCTTGTTTCCTTTTTGGATAAGTTATCTAGATTTTAACATTAAGCATTTGATAAAGTCTTTCATTATATTCTCATGGAAAACTCATGGGCAGTTTTGGAGTAGACAGTGAATAATTAGGTAAATTCAGGTGTGGTTAAATGCCACAGCCAAAAAGTGTCATTCTTGCTTTTATGTCAGCTTGGAAAGAGGTCTC
Source organism: Antechinus flavipes (assembly GCF_016432865.1). Classification (NCBI taxonomy): domain Eukaryota; kingdom Metazoa; phylum Chordata; class Mammalia; order Dasyuromorphia; family Dasyuridae; genus Antechinus; species Antechinus flavipes. Next base: position 655,138,389 of record NC_067398.1, read on the forward strand.
CAGAAGAATACCTTAGAGCTCTGTATTAGGTTCTGTGCTAGGATCTAGAAATATCAAGACAAAAATTAAATTAAATGTTTCTTGTCCTGATAGAGCTTACATTCTATTCTATCTATTGAATAATTGTGTCGTGGACTTAGAAAACAAATCAGGCAGCACTAACTTATAGCATTATATGAGTCTATGAAATGTGTAGATGACATAATGTGGAAAGATGTGTGATACAGTGGATAAAAGGAGCTTTCCAGGCTTGAGTCTGCCTTAAGAGAGAGCTGATGTTCAGGGAAAGAGCAATGACGGTTTGTAGCTGTTGCTAGTGTTTGGTCCTGATCAGACTACACCCAGAGCATTGTATTTAGATCTGTGACATTTTGGGATGGAAAAGCTGAGCATTATTCAGAAGAGAGCAGACAGAATGAAGACGACCCTAAAGTTCCTGATATTTGAGGATTAGTTGAAGCAACTGAGAATTTTTACCCTGGAGAAGAGATGGGGTGTGTGTGTGTGTGTGTGTGTGTGTGTGTGTGTGTGTGTGTGTGTGTGTTTGTACTTGATAGTTGTCTTCTAGGATTTGAAGGATTCTTGGGAAAGAAAGATTTGGCCCCTCTTGGCCCCATAGGACAGAAAGAGCAGCAAAGGAACCAATTTACACTAAATGTCAGGGAAAGCTTACTTGGAGCTGTCCAGCAGTAGGATAAGCTGCTGGTGGAATAAGACATTTCACTTTATAGCTTTGTAAGCAAAGACTGGGTGACCACTTTTTTTGAGCATATTGTAGGAGGCGTTTTGATTCAGGACCAGATTGAACTAAATAGCTGTCAAGTGCCCTTAGAACTCTTGAGATTATCCTTCCGTGACTGAGAAAACACCAACAGGTTTAGTTGTTAAGAAGTCATTGGTTAAAGAGATTCAGAGGAGACAGTGAGACACAGTGAGAGGCAGAGAGACAGACAAGGAAGGAGAGAGAAGGAAAGAAGAAGAAAAAGAGGAAGGGGGGAGAGATGGAGGAAGGAAGGTGGAGAGAGAAGAGAAAGTAGAAAAGGAAGAAAGGATGGAGGGAGGGAAGCAGAGAGAGAAAAAGAGAAAAAGAAAGAGGGGAGGGAAGAAGGGAGGAAGAGAGAGGAGGAGGGAAGGAGAGAGACAGACAGATGTTGATTACTGATCAGTTGAGTAGTAGAGTCAGAAATCAGATTGCAGGTGTCTGCACAGAAATTATGTGGAGGAGAAATAGGAATTGTAAAGTACTCTTTTTAGGAGTTTGTCAATGAGGATAAGGACAGAAGGTGCTAATTAGTACAAGAGACAGTGTCACACAGGAAGGGTTTTGTTTTTTTTTTGGTTTTGTTTTAAGAATAGAAGAATATGGGCATGTAGCTAGTAGTGAAAATGAAGCTAATATACAGGGAGAAAGAAATGGAATTTGGATAAGAGCACACTTGTGAGGGATGTGAAAGCACAAGTGTAACGAATCACCTTGGAAAGGAGGGCTACCTCACCTATAAGAATAGAGCAAAAGAGGGAAGATAAGGATAAAGCGGTCTAGATGGGAGATCTGCTGAGGAAAGAGGAGGGAGAAGTTGGGAGTCCTGTCTTGTAGGCTGAAGAGAGCCACTCATGTCAGACATGGCCCTGGTCATTCCAGGCTTGCAGGCCAGTGCCATGTGCGGGAATGGAATAAGATGGAGGCGAGAGGCACAGATTCTCAGAAGGCTGGGATTCAGAACAAGGGGAGAGGCAGCTATTGAGCAAGCTGTGGGTTGGTGAGAAAGGGGTCTGGCACTGCCCTCCCTGCCCTGGACAAATGGGGACCCCCTTAACAGGAGGTGATTGTGCCACACTGCTCAAGAACATAGGGGCCTTGCCTGTGGAGATGGCGAGGATGTACTTTGCAGAGACAGTGCTGGCGCTGGAGTATTTGCACAACTATGGCATCGTGCACCGAGACCTCAAGCCTGACAAGTAGGGAACCCCCTCCTCTCCCCCACAACTCCCTCTGTTCTCCTCACTGTCCCAGACCCCACCTCCACAGACTTCCTGGGGCTGCTCTCTCTATAGGTCCCTCACATCCCTGGACTTCACCCACCCCTCAACTCCTTTTGCCATCCCCCAGCACTGGTCCCCCTCTCTTTCCACCTCTTATATCCTTGCCTGATTATTTTCTACTCCAAGTTCCCAAATATCCTTATTCCCTTTTGCCTGTCACCTTATCCTCCCTTATTCATATCCTGCTCACTGCTGCCCAGCTCCAATCATGGACCGCCCCCAGCTCCCCAGCCCTGCCAGCCCCTAATCCTCATTAGTGTGTCAAGGTCTGTGGTGGGAAGGGGTGTGTGCCCATGGGCTTGGGTTGGGGGCGGGCACTGAGAGGGCCTGTGGGAGGCGTTTGTCTCCTTACAATGCCTCTCCAGAGGGACTTCCTGAAGCTTTGCAGGCTGGGTGGGATGGGGCTGGGTATCTCTGAGGTGCCCCCATGCCCCTAGCCTCCTCATCACCTCCATGGGCCACATCAAGCTGACGGACTTCGGCCTCTCCAAGATGGGCCTGATGAGCCTCACCACCAACCTGTATGAGGGTCACATCGAGAAGGATGCCCGAGAGTTCCTGGATAAGCAGGTGGGAGGAGGTGGCAGCAGGGCTTTGCATGAAGGGGGTCTGACTCGGGGTCGTGGCTGGGGCCCAGCAGGCTCGGAGCTAGGGGGCTCATGGTCTTTACACAGGTATGTGGGACACCTGAGTATATCGCACCCGAGGTGATCCTGCGCCAGGGCTACGGGAAACCTGTGGACTGGTGGGCCATGGGCATCATCCTCTATGAGTTCCTGGTGGGCTGTGTGCCCTTCTTTGGAGACACCCCCGAAGAGTTGTTTGGGCAGGTCATCAGTGGTGCGTGTGCCTGTCGTCCTACCACTGGCCGCCGGCCACCCTTCCTCGGTCCAATGGGCAGTCACTCATGCTCACATTCATCTAACAAACCCCGGTGCTAGGCGGGGCGCGGAGCACACAAGGGGACCCTGCCTTAATGGGGGAGATGGTGCGGGCGGTGGGGGCTGCAGCGCGTGCACAGATTAGCATAGCCCCAGTCGCGTCCGGAAGGTGAGGGGGGCAGTGGGGAACCAGGCTGGAGGGGCTGCCGGACTCGCCCCAAGCTCGCCCCATTGTGACATGGTGGGAGGTGATAGTTTCACGGCCTTGGCTGATGCCCGTGGGCCCCCTTCTCCGGCCCTCTTTGCTTGTGCGCTTCATCCCTCCCTCCCTTTTCTTGCAGATGACATTCTGTGGCCTGAGGGGGAGGAGGCCTTGCCGGCCGATGCCCAGCTCCTCATATCCTCCCTCTTGCAGACCAACCCTTTGGTGCGCCTGGGTGCAGGTAAGGAGGGCTGCCTGGTGTCCCCCTTAAGGCCTGGACGGCCCTTAGGCCCCCTGCCTAGGGCCAATTGTCCCCCCCACCCCAGGTGGTGCCTTTGAGGTGAAGGAGCATAGCTTCTTCCGGGAGCTGGACTGGACAGGCCTTTTGCGGCAGAAAGCTGAGTTCATCCCCAACCTGGAGTCCGAGGATGACACCAGCTACTTTGACAGTGAGTTCCCAGCCCAAGCCACCCTCCTGCGGGGTCCCTCTGGGGCCTGGGGGAGGGGCAGAGGAGGGGTTGGCAGAGGCCCCAAGGGCACGGGGTAAGGGGCAGCCGCTCCACCTCCCAACACGCCCCAATGCTCATGGTGGCCCCCAGCCCGCTCCGACAGGTACCACCACGTCAACTCCTACGACGAAGATGACACCACGGAGGATGAGCCCGTGGAAATCCGCCAGTTCTCCTCCTGTTCTCCCCGATTCAGCAAAGTAAGCTCCCCTGCCCCTGAGGCAGAAGGCTGGGAAGGGGCCCCCACGGGGCCCGGGGCGGGGGGGGGGCCTCCTGGAGGGCGCATCGGGGGCTGCGGGGGCAGAAGGCCAGGATTCCCTCCTGAGGGCCAGCTCACCCCCCAGGTATACAGCAGCATGGAACAGCTGTCCCAACATGAGCCCAAGCCTCCCACGAGTGGCAAGAGGGAAGCCAGCAGCAAGAGCCAAGAGGAGAAGGCAGCCAGCAAGCGGGAGGGGCTGGGCGGCCTCACTCTGCGTGACAAGAGTTGGAGGGGGGGGTCTCCCGAGATGTGAGCTGGGGCCCGGGCTTGGGCTGGGAGCTGGGGAAGGGGCTGGACCGCGGCCTACAAGATGGGGCGGGATCCATAGCCAGAGGAGAGCCAGAGGCCTGGGGCAGGGATGGCAGGCAGGGGAATCCTCCAGCTGCTCTCTGCTTTGGGGCCGCGTGAAACTGGGAGGTGTCTGACGGAGGACGAATGTTGCTTCTGACTCGCCTGGCCCTTCCTGCTCTAGCAAACGTCTGTCGGCCTCCGAGTCCTCCTTCCTGGAGGGGGAGGCCAGCCCGCCACTGGGCGCTCGCCGCCGCTTCTCGGCCCTCCTGGAGCCCAGCCGCTTTAGCGCTCCCCAGGAGGATGAGGATGAAGGGAGGGTCCGGAGGCCTCCCCGGCCCAGCTCTGACCCCCCCGGTAGTCTAGACAGCAGAGCTCCCAAGGAAGGCACTGCAGGGGACAGCACCCCAAGCACTGGAGACTCGGAGACTGGTGAGTCTGCCCCTTGTCTCTTCTCTGCTTCCCCACAGCCCAGGCAGTGACTGGTAAAGGGATCCTGAATAATCATTCAATCTGTCGACTCAGTTTCCTTGGCTATAAAATGGGTATAAAAGCATGTCTCTGCCAGGAGACATGTGAGGATCAAGTGAGATCCTACTTGTAAAGTGCTTTGCACAGGACCTGACACCCAGGAGGGGCTTCAAGAACGTTCCTTCCCTTCCCCAAACAGAAGAGCTCTGCTCTTTCCTAACTAGATGACCTTGAACAAATCCCTCCTTCTGACTCTGTTCCCTCCTTTGCTCACATGATTCTTGAGGCTCCTTTTGGATCTAAATGCTGTGATCCTAAGAGTCCTGGAGACAACCTCTCCTTTTGCTCTGGACTGGGTTCATTGCATTATCGCCAAATCCTTGAGAGGGTGCAGGGGGTCGGATTTTCTCTAAAGATGGGGCCAGTTGGGTTCTAGAGTTTTTTCCTTCCCCTTTTCTCCATCCCCCTCTCTCCATCCTATCCCTGGTTGTTAGAAGTGTACTTGGCAGCCTTAAGGCACTGCAGCCATTATTTCCAACCAGGTGAATTGGTCCCACCCCCCAAAGAAGGAGACCCATCAGCCCCCAAAGCCACAAATGACCTGGTCCTCCGACGAGCAAGACATCAACAGCAGATCTCCGGGGAGCCCTCAGAGAAGCGGCCCTCACGCCCTGGCGGCAAGGTCATCAAGTCAGCCTCAGCTACTGCTCTGTCGGTCATGATCCCCACCGGTAATTGCAGGGGCTGGATGCTGGGTGGGGGGTTCTGGCCTTGAAGAGGATCTCTTAGCATGGCAGGACAACTGCCCTCACGCTGCGGACCACTGGCTGACCATCCGCAATCCCCATGTCCACAGTAGATCAGCACGGCAGCTCTCCCCTGGCCAGTCCCATGTCCCCTCGGTCACTCTCTTCCAACCCATCGTCGAGGGACTCGTCTCCTAGCCGTGACTACTCCCCCGCGGTGAGCGCGCTCCGCTCCCCCATCACCATCCAGCGCTCAGGCAAGAAGTACGGCTTCACCCTCAGGGCTATCCGTGTCTACATGGGTGACTCCGACGTTTATAGTGTCCACCACATTGTGTGGGTGAGTGTCCGATCTCCTAGGGCAGGGAGCAAGGGCTGGTGGTCGCTCAGGGAGGAGACGATGGTTCCCAGAAGGCCCCTTTCCTTGCAGCTCGTCCAGCCACCCTGCAGCCGCTGCTAATTTGGTATAGGGGGGAAAGGCAGAATGTGTGGGAAGGAAGGATTAGGGCCAGGCCGTCCCACCTACTTGGGCCAGTCACTAAATGAGATTCGTACTTCCTGCCCCAGGCTTTTTGTGGCTTTTATCATAAGGTCATAGGTGCCTGAGCTAGGAGGGACGTTAGGTATCATGGGTCCAATCTCCTCATTTGGCAAATGAGGAAACGGCCTAAAAGCAGAACAATGGCTTGCTTTAGGGTCACCTATATGGTAAATAGATGCGTGGCTAGCTAGGACTGACCTGGGGCTGAGAGTATATATAAAGACATTCTACTATACCAGGAAGATGCTCATTGCATCTCAGAGGGCTCTGGCAATAAAAGTTGCTGCGTCTGCGGCTGTGGGACTCGGGCTGTGGCTTCTGGCTGCCCCCCAGCAGGGACTGCCCCTCTGAGGGAGAAGGGGGGAGGGTCCTGTAACCGTTTGTTGTCCCCTGGCCCTGACAGCATGTGGAAGAGGGAGGACCTGCCCAGGAGGCTGGACTCTGTGCAGGAGACCTCATCACCCATGTCAATGGGGAGCCTGTGCACGGGATGGTGCACCCAGAGGTGGTGGAGCTGATCCTCAAGGTCAGGAACTGGGAAGGAGGCGGGGCAACCCCCTGTAGAGGACGAGATGCGGGGTGGGCTGGTGAGGTCCCGAGGAGGGGAGCGCTGAGTGGGGGAGGAGACTCCGGAACACGGTCCCGGGAGCAGAACAGGGTCCAGAGGACCTCCAGCTGTGGCCTTTTTGCCCTGGCACGTGTAGAGTGGGAACAAAGTGGCCGTGACGACCACGCCGTTTGAGAACACGTCCATCCGCATCGGGCCCGCCCGGCGCAGCAGCTACAAGGCCAAGATGGCCAGGAGGAACAAGAGGCCAGCGGCGAAGGAGGGTCAAGAGAGGTAGGGGCTCCCCAGGCTTCCCGGGGGTCGGAGCAGCCCCGGAGTGGGGAAGAGCCCGGGACAGACGCTGCTCTGACTGGTCTCCTCGGTGAGACCCTGCAGAAGGCTCAGCTTCCCTTGCCACAAGATGGGCACGGATGCTGGAACCTTCTTGCTGGGGGAGGGGGAGGGGGCCACACACCAGGCCGGGCCGTTCACCGCCCTTCTTTCCGGCCCTCAGCAGGAAGCGCAGCTCTCTGTTCCGCAAGATCACCAAGCAGTCCAACCTCCTTCACACGAGCCGCTCCCTCTCATCTCTTAATCGATCCCTCTCCTCCAGCGACAGCCTCCCTGGGTCCCCGACCCACGGCCTGCCCGCCCGCTCCCCCACACACAGTTACCGCTCCACGCCAGACTCGGCCTACCTAGGTAGGCTTCCCGGTGGCCGGGGCGGGCGACGAGGGGGGCTCCGGGACCCTGGGCTCCGCACTCACCTGCCTCCTCTCCGCAATTCCTTCCCCTCCTACAGGTGCCTCTTCTCAAAGCAGCTCCCCCGCGTCCAGCACCCCCAACTCCCCGGCCTCTTCCTCTCACCACATCCGGCCCAGCACCCTTCACGGCCTGTCCCCCAAGCTGCACCGGCAGTACCGCTCGGCCCGCTGCAAGTCTGCCGGCAACATCCCCCTGTCCCCGCTGGCGCACACGCCCTCCCCCACGCAGTCTTCTCCGCCCCCGCTGCCCGGCCACACGGTGGGCAGCTCCCACACCACCCAGAGCTTCCCTGCCAAGTTACACTCGTCCCCGCCTGTGGTGCGCCCACGCCCCAAGAGCGCCGAGCCCCCCCGCTCCCCGCTGCTGAAGAGGGTGCAGTCTGCGGAGAAGCTGGGCTGCCCGCTGGGTACTGACAAGAAGGGGGCCCTGCGTAAGCACAGTCTGGAGGTGGGGCACCCTGACTTCCGCAAGGACTTCCACGGAGAGCTGGCGCTGCACAGCCTCGCTGAGGCTGAGGGCGAGACAGGCCCCACCTCCGCTGCCGCTGACGGGCCCGGGGCCCAGCGCCCCCCACCTATGAGGCGACTGGGCCGCCAAGAGTCACCCCTGAGTCTGGGTGGGGGAGACCCTCTTCTAGCTGGGCCACGGGGGGGTGACGGCCCCAAGGAAGAAAAGTCGGCTGCTGGTCCAGGGCCTCCCGGCCCAGGCAAAGTCCCAGAGGCCGAAGGGTCCTCCCGCAAAGAAAGGGAAGTGGGCGGCAGTCGGGGGGAGCCCCCGTGGTCGGGGGGCTGCGTCCCTCCTGGCTGCCCACCCCGGGCACCACCCCCAGGCCGGACACTGGACCGAGAAGGGGCAGGCACGAGGCACCAGGGGGTGCAGACAGAGGATGCAGGAGGGGCGGCCCGGGCCTTGGCCAAGGCAGCCCTGAGCCCCGTGCAAGAGTATGAGGTGGGCAGACGCAGCAGTGCCAGTGAGGCGGCCACGTCCCCCCGGGGAGGCCCAGGCAATGACCTGCCCCCCGTGCCCATTGTTGTGGAGCCCAAGTCTGAGGTCAGTAGGCCTCCCCCTGAGACCCCTGGGGGGAGGGTGACCAAGGAGCGCTGGGTCCTGGAGGTGGTGGAAGAAAGAACCACGCTGAGCTTGCCCCGAACTAAACCCACGTCTCCCAAACTCTCTCCGGAGCCCGCGAGCTCTGCCCCTGTAGCCCCCCCACCTTCCGCTCGGAATGGGTCTGGCTCTGAGCCGGGTCATCCACAGGTCCCCACCGCCCTCCCCATCCCAGCTCTCCCAGGCCCCAAGAGTGAGTCGGGGCTGCCTGTGCCCGGCCCGGGCCTGGCCAAGAAGGGGTCAGCGAACTGAGGGTGGGCCCAGACACTGGCCCACCTCCGGGCCTGGGTAAATAGGGCTGGAGGGCAGCACCAGACTGACTGTACAGTGGGTTGTATACATATGTACACATATAAATAAAGTGCGTGTTACGCATCCTGGGCTCCAGGCTCTCTGGACCTGCCACAGGGGGCAGTGGTGATATCTGAGCTGGTGGGTTTAACTGGAAGGTGGCGAGGGAAGGAAGCGCTCACATAACGACCCAGCCAGATACCACACAGCAGCTGGTGCCCCCGGAGGGCGCCCGGGCCAGACGCCTTCATTCCCGGCAGACAAAAGTGAGTCGGGCCTGTAACCCTCCCGGTCAGCCTGAGCCAGCGAGGAAAGCTGCCCCGCAGAGAGAGGTACCTCGGCCTTCTGCTGTAGCGTGGAGCTATAGATAGAAAAAGCTTCAGCAGGGTGGGGGGCCCCAGAGCGGCAGATTAGAGACCTTAATACCTCAGATAAAACGGGCTGCCGAGGAGAGCGTTGCTAAGCCATCCTAAGTGAGGGACTCTGCGGCTGGGGGAGGGGAGCGCTGGGCACCGGGGGAGAGGCGGCATCGAGCACTCACCGTGTGCAGGTGCTTCACAGGGGTCACTGTGTGCGGGGACACACTTTGTACATGTATAGACACACCCATCACAACTCTGGGAGGGAGGCGCTACTACAAGAAACGGAGACAGGCAGGGCTGAGGGGAGCTGCCCAGGCTCACATAGGGAGTGGAGACCAGGGTCCTCGGCCCAATTTGAACTCAGGACTTCCTAACTGCAGACTCGAGTTCTATCCACTGGGCCACCCAGCCGACTCAATGGAAAGAGAACCAATGGTATTTGTCTCGGCTGCGCACTCGAGCTCTCCCGGCCAGAAGGAGGATGTGTGGGGAACGGAGAGGAGACGGGGCAAGGAAGCATGCTATGGGAGTGATGGAAGAGACGGCTGGCGGGAGCCACCTGCCCGAGGCAGAGGAAGCCAGCACTCTGGCCTCCACAGACAGGCTGAGGAGAAGGGAGCTCCTGTTCTGGACTGAAGCAGCTTGGGGAGAGGGTCTCCTCCGCCGAGTGGCCACGGATAGTGGACAAGGCGGCAGAGAGCTGAGGGATAGGCTTCCGCGCCCTGAGATTGTACGGGGAGAGTTGTCCCACGAGGACTGGGAAGCTCCGAAAACACAATGCAGATGAGGAAGAGGAGGATGACCTGCTGAGGAGAATGTGGTTATGTGGTTTTTTAAAATTGAGAGACTGAAGCACACTCGGATAACTACAGAGAAATGCAAAACTGTGGCCCAAGCCAGTTAAAAAGAGGAGCATTGAAGCTCAGAATGGGCCAAGGCTGGGGCTAAAGGCTCAGAACCACAAGAACCTCTCTGAATCCCAGCGTAGGAAGGGGCCTTGGAGATCTGGCCCAACTCATTCCTGAACAAGATAACCTCTACTACATAATCACCATATTCCCAGGCAGCTATTCCACTTTTGGACTAATACTGTTAGGAGACTGTTAAACAAAATCTAAATTTCTTTTTTTTGGCATTATCTATTTTGATTAGTTTTGCCATCTGGGATGAAGTAGAATTCATGCAATTCCTTTCCTCATGATAGCCCATCAGACATTTGATGGTGATCATGCATTTCTGCTTCTTATCCACCCTTTAAAAACTTAGCTGAATTTTAATGATCACCTTTATATCTGAAAATATTTTTTCTTACCAACAAGGGAGAAAAAGCAGTTCAGCAAAACCAAAGGAAACACTGCATCTGAAAGTCAAGGTAGTATTTCATACCCAGGGTTCCCCAGCTCTTCAAAGAAGAGGGAAGCACACTTTGTCACATCTCAGAGGCTGAGCATAGTCATTATTATGAAGTGTTTTGTCCTTAACCACTTACATTGCTGTAATCATTCTGCATACTTTGTCCCTGGCACTTCTTGCTTCAATCTTTATTAGTCCACCTAAATCTTACCATGCTTATCTGCATTTATATTTGTCATTTCTTACAGAGCAATAATATTCCATCACTTTTTTTTATCATTCTTGAATTAATGGGTGTCTTATTTTTGTCTCCAGATCAGTGCTATTAGGTATATTTTATTTTATGCTGGAGCTTTGTTTTTTTCACTTCCTTAAAGGTAGGTATCTAATAGAGTAGGATCTCTAGCAAAAGAATATGGTGGCACATCCTGCCCCATAATTCCAAAGTGATTGACAGCTCCACCAATTGTGTGCCTATCTTTTTGCAACTCCTCTGACTAAAATTCCATTCCCAATTTCTTGAGGTTAAGCCCAAGTTGTTTTGACTTGTGTTTTGTATCGGTGATTTAGAATAATTTTCATATATTTACTAATAATAGCTAACATTTATATAGCGTTTACTAGGTGGCAGGTACTGCGCTAAGCACTTTACAGATATATCATTTGATCCTAACAATGCTGGTAGGTAGGTGCAGGTATGTTTCCTATTTTGATCCTTTTGCATTTCTTTTTTGAGAACTGTTTGGTCTTATTTGATCATTTATTGATCTCCCCTCCTAAATTAAAATGACAAGTTTTTTTTTAATGGCATAATTTTAAGTATCTCCCTTCTCTCATTGAGTCACGTTATAAAACAAGTATTTTTTAAAGACAAAAAAAGACAAAAAAAATTAATCAATACATGCCAAAAATCTGAGAAATATGTGCAATGTGCCACCCTCATAGACCTACATCTGTAAAGGTTTGTGGTGGGGGAGTGTTCTGTTCGTTGGAGCCATGCTTCTTAGGAGTTTTGCAACATTTTTTTTGAATGGTTCCATTTACATTGTTATTGTATGTATCGTTTCCTTGGCTTTACTTCTCTTCTCTCCCTTTACTTTAAAAACTTCATAATCTTGTAATCTTAAGTATTGACCTCACCATTTTAATTGAACATGCTTTCTCCAAAGTTAGCAATGATCTCCTAATTGCCAAATCTAATAGCCTTTTCTCAATCCTCATCCTCCTCGACATGTTTGACCATCTATGTTTGGGTGACACTACTCTCTCCTGGGTCTCCTATCTGTCTGACTGCTCCTTCTCAAGTTTCCTTTGTTGGGTCAGCAAACATGTACTGCCTCCAAAATGTAGGTGTACCACAAGACTAGATCTGTGCCCTCCTCTCTCTACGCTCTTTTGGTGGCCTAATCAGCTTCCATGGATTCAATGATCATCCTTATTTCGACAACTTCAGCCCTTAGCTCCAGTTCCACTTTACACTGCTGGAATTTCCTCTTGAATGTCCCATCGGTATGAACAATTTTAAAACAATTTTAAAGAAACCCATTAACTTTTCCTCAAAACGTAACCACCATATCTAGAATGCTCTCCCAACTCACCTCTGCTTGGAAATTCTGGCTCTCCAATTCTCAACTCAGGTAGTAACTAGTACTTTCCTGATACCTGATTCCACCACACCACTACCTCCAATGGTTAGTGCTTTCCCTACTTCCCCTTTGTATTTACTTCATACATACTATATAAATATATATATGTATGCATCACAAATTTACATATATTTACTTTTCTGTATATGTATTAGTCACTTGTAAACTACCTCCCCCCAAGATGGAAGCTCCTTGAGGGCAGGGATTGTTGGTTTTTGTGTTTGTATCCTTGGCATCTACCACAGTGCTCTACACATAAATGCTTAATAAATGTTTATTGAATTAAATGGAATGAAACATCCCCAGTTTCTTCATCTGGTCCTAGCATGGCATGGTCTCCAGTCCTCCACCATCTTGTTTTATCCTTCTTGTAATGAAGTTATCTTGTGTCTCAAGCATCCTCCAAGCAGCTTTCTATACCATTATTTTGAACATATCATGTTTCCTGTCCATGTCCTTTCTGGACTAAGTATCTCCAGTTCATTCAATTCATCCACAAATGGTTTTACCATCTGGTTAATCTTTTCAAGCTGATGTCCTTAACCTGTGGATGCTCTACCCAAAGGAATGTAAAATTTGATCCCTGAAACCCCACAAATTAGCTTGGGGTTTGTGGGCTAAATTTTTAATAAGGATCATGCCTTAGACCCTAATCACTCTAGCTCTCACTGACCAACAATAGGTCTCAGAACAAGTCCCACTTGGTCATTGTTTGGGCCCTGATTGTCTTAGTGAGAGTGTAAATATCAATTGGTTGTGTTTTGGCCAGAAATCTTGAGGGTCTTCCCCTAAAATTGGCCATTCTCTGCCTCATTTCTTACCTAGCTTAATCATTGGTTGGGCATTACCTTTAGTTAAATTGAGACCCATTGAAGAGCTTAACCTAAAAAGCCAAAGGTCTCCCACTGCATCCAGCGCCGTTTCCAGTTAACCCGATCCACTCTAGCCACTGGACCCAGATGCCTTTGGAGGAGAGAGGGAAGCTGATGACTTTGCACACTATCCTCCCTCACTTCAATGCAATTCACTTGAATGTTGTGACATCACCTCCCTGATGTCATGGTCCTTTTTGAAAACAAAAGAACAAGAACACTTTTCTAGATATTCTTATCATTGTCCTTGACATACTCCATGGCTCTGATCAGCCCCTAAATCAAAATGTTAACATTCGGAATGGGAAACAATGTTTCAGGTAGGAAACATTACTTCCAGTCTGTTCAGGGCAAAGTACAGCAGAGCTGTCACTTTCCTAGCCCTGGACACTATTCCTCTGGCTACTTGTATGATTTTTTTTTAGAGAAGTCATTTAGATCTGTTTCCTCATAAAAAATGAAGAGAATGTGGCTCAATTTTCTTCCAGGTCTAAATGATTTTTTTCATTTAAAAAAATGCTTCATTGAAAACAAGTATTAAATGGCAATATAACCAAGTAAACTTGCCTGGAAACAATTTAAATTTCAATATGTGATACTTTTTCATTCCACATTCCCGTCAAAATTCTTTGTCCACAGCCATTTGCGTTTTCTCAAATATTAATAGTATACACTTGGTCTTTTTGTTTCTTTTTTTCCCTGTTCATTTCATGAGGTCTTCCCAGAGTTCTCTTTCTGATTTTTTGCTAATTAGTTGTATTATATATTCCCTATTGGGCAGCTAGGTGGCGCAGCAGATAGACTATCAAAGACCCAGAGTAAGGAAAACTCATCTTCTGGCCTCAGACACTTGTTAGTTGTGTGATCCTGGACAACTCAATTCCAATTTCCTCATTTGCAAAATGAGCTGGAGAAGGAAATACCAAAAAAATTTCAGAATCTCTGCCAAAAAAACCCTAAATGGGGTCATGAAATGTTGGACAAAGCTGAAGAACAACTGAACAAATTTCCCATTGCTGTTGGGAGTACCAACTGACCATTTTCACCTCCTCCTTGACTCCTCTCTCTCATCCAATCAGTCTTTATCTTCCTAACATTAACACGTTCTCTCTTCTCTCCTCTGACACAACCATCATTTTGATGCAAGCCCTCATCCCAAAATGCCTGGATGACTGAAGGTTGTCTGCCTCAAACCTCTCTCCACTCCCCTCCATCCTCCATTCATCTGTCAAATGCATCTCAGGATGCCAGTCTGACCATATCACCCTCGCTCCTGATGCAGTGATATTAGCTTTATTTTGATTCTCATACAGGATACTGAAGGATCTGAAGGTTTTCACTGGTTAGCCCTCAGACCAGGAACTCTCTCTTTCCTCATCTTGGCTGCCCTGGCTCCAAGTTTCAGCAAAGTCCTACCTTCTACAAGGACTTTTCCCTCTCTCCCCAGTCTCAGTGCCTTTCTTTTGAGATTATCTCCAATATGCCCTCCACTCAGTTTGCTTCATGTTTATCATTTTTATTCCCTTGTGAGTTCGTTGTGAATAGAGACTGGATTTAGTCTTTATATCTTCAGTATTTAGCCTGGGACATAGCAGGCACTTAAGAAATGTTACTGAACTGATAAATTATTCTCTAGACATTCCTCTTAGGTCTTACACTTACAAAATTGATTCATTTTAAACCCATATATCAAACTCTACATCTCTATCAATTAATATTCTTATTAAATTTAGACCCATGTTAACTTGTCATTTTTTTCAATCCTTAATCTGTCCTCTTGTTAGTTATTCCACTAAGCTTTATGTCATGCACCACTTTGATCTGTATGCCATTTTATTTTTGATTTCATCTAAATCATTGAGGAAAAATGTTTTACAGCTGAAGTCCAAACACTGATCCCTGGGACATTCCACTGGAGATCCTCCAAGGTGAAAATGAATCATGCTTACCTACTACAGTTCCTTCTACATCTCAGGGATTAGGTGTACAGCACTCCAAGATCTAGAAAATCTGCATAAAAATTTTTGGCTTGCCCTTCATATCACAAAAGTCTGGATTTTTTTTCTTTTTCTCTTATGGAGTGTTTATAGTACCTTGTAAAATTTTGGTCAAGTTTTTGCATAGACTCTGTGTCATCTACTGGCCTTATCTGTCATTTTTGGCTTCTGCAAAACTCCAAAATTCTCATTTAATTTCTCAGGCCAACCTGTGATAAATCTAAATTATGATGGGCAAAGTTGCAGTGTGGAAAGAATAACTGTACCTTTTCTGTTTAATCCCTCAGTTGGTTATAGGGGAACTTTTCTAGTTGGGATCACACTTCATACTCTTTTGAAGTCCTTTCTCATTTATAGATTGAGATTATCACTTCAAATATCCATTTCCCATGTTTCATAGCCTAGGGAAATGTTGTAAGGACAGAATTTTTGCAGGCATTCCAGAACCACTTTCTGTGTTGCCATGTTAATGTGCAGAGACCTTCCAGGGCAGAGCCATTGCCTGAACTGGACTGAAATGGAAGATGCTACTCAGGAAGAGGAAACTGGGGAATTGATATCTGGTATTGAAGAGTGACCCTTTTCATAGACCTTCCTTTATAACAATTCCTCTCATTGTCTGGGAGAGCAAGTCTATTAATCAACTCAGTCCCTTTCTGCCAGTTTTTTGGTTAGAGCAAATTCCTAGGAAACTGAGTAGGGGGAATCTTTGGGGATATCTACCTTTGGAGAATGGAGCATTATCTTCAGCATCCTATTGCATTCAGGTCATTCTCATGAAGATTTTATAGTGATGAGAGATATATGGGTCAGTCATTGCTGGTGTTCCTCCCAATCACCATTTTAAGAAAAAATCCCATCAGTGGTTTCTCTGTCCCTTCTCCCCACCCCAAATCTTAGTATTTACCTGAATCTGGAAGAAGCCTATATTTTCATTTATTTCTCCTCTGCAATTCACTACTTTTTAATTCAATACTACTAAGAATTTTCCACATCCTCATCCATGTTTTATAAATGAATTTGTGCTCTAGATCTGAGTTATCCTCTGGGTTTGTGAACCAAGGCATTTCCTGGGCTCTTTGGAGCTCTTTGTTGTGGTAAGTAAGCTGTACAGGTTGAATTTCTGCAAGAAATGGTAGAGGTCTATTGGGTATTGATAGATTCAATTGTTCATTCTTAATTTTTTTGGTGGCTTCAATTCAATAAGTATCAAGTATCTACTGTGACTCAGGCAACTTGCTTGGTACTTGGAATGGAAAGACAAAAATGAAACAATTCTATTTTCTACTGGGGGAAAACAAATTTGGATCAGGTAGGTGATGCAGTGGATAGAGTGCCAAGCCTAGGGGGAATTCATCTTCTTAAATTCAAGTCTGGCTACAGATACTTAACTAGCTGTGTGACCCCTGAAAAGTCATGCCCAATTTGCCTCAGTTTCCTCGTCTATAAAATGATCTAGAGAAGAACACAGCAAACCACTCGTGTATTTTTGCAAAAAACAAAACAAAACCCTAATGGGGTCACAAAGAGTTGGGTATGGCTGAAATGACTGAACAAATATATTCAAGATACATACAAAGCAATTCGGGGGAGAAGCGTGGAATCTAGTATAGGAGGTAGCACTGAGGAGGAGATTTTCAGGAAGTTAAGGGGAGAAGAGGGAGAGCTTGTTCAAAGGCTCACAGGTGGGAGATTGGAAGATGGGATGGTGTACATGGGGATAGCAGGAAGCTCGCTTTGGTTGGCATGTAGTGTGATAAAGAAAAATGTGAAGTCATTCTAAAAAGGTCTATTTGAGCCAGATTCTGAAGGAATTAGAATGCCAAGCAGAGACTTTACCATAGAGTAATGAGCACAAGAACTTTTTGAGCTGGAAAGAGACATGATCAAATTTAGGTTTCAATCTCCTATCCCCCACAAGGACTACTGAGTCAGATCTCTGCTACATCTTCCCTTAGGCTTCTGGGAGTAACTCGGAGAGCTTAGAGAGGGAGAAAGAAGCAGGTCCTAATACTAGGTCTCATCCAGTATGTCTCATCCAATATCAATTATCCATTAATATCTCTTCCAATATCAGCTGAACATATCATCGGATATTTACTAAGAAGACATAATACAACTATAACAGTAGTCCCTGCCATATGCTAAGCAGTGTGCTAAGCACTTCACAAGTATCTTATTTAAATCTCACTAAAATCTGGAAAGCAAATGCTGCTATAATCCCCATTTTAGAGATGAGAAAACTGGAGATAACATAAGAACTGAACAAAATTTCCCAACTGTTCTTTGAGGAAATTAGATTCAGAATTGAGGTGATGGTTTC
This sequence comes from Antechinus flavipes, assembly GCF_016432865.1. Classification (NCBI taxonomy): domain Eukaryota; kingdom Metazoa; phylum Chordata; class Mammalia; order Dasyuromorphia; family Dasyuridae; genus Antechinus; species Antechinus flavipes. The sequence goes on from NC_067398.1 coordinate 655,155,595, forward strand.
AAATTTTCACCATGTCAAGTTCACTTCTGGCTATGACATAACCAATGGCTAAATTTCTCCATTGCTGCAGGAGTGATGTCCCAGTCAATTAATTCATGGCCTGGGTCAAGCAGAATGTTCTTTAGGATTGATTTCTCACCAGAGTTGGCTGATGTGGCTACTAAAAGATTCTCTTATGGACTCTAGCTGTTGGGCTTCAGAATGCTCTCTCAACCTTTAAAAATTCACAGGAGCCTGGTCTATTAAGTTTACAGTTATTCAGCTAAGACCAAGAAATAGAAAACACCGAATAGAAGCAGTACCATGTGTTCATGGCCACATGGTTGCTACATGGAAATAAGATAGGCTGCTGAAGTTACTGCTATTACATCTCTCCCTATCCAGCTTAAAACATTTTTTTCTTCTCATTAGAAAACTTATCAGGAAAAGGAGAGATCTTTTTGATCCTTTGAATCTTTTGCATGTACGCTCAATTCTGGCTTAGCAGTCAGTTTAAAAAGGTTTTCCATCACTACTCAATAAAGTCAACAAGAAATTGTTAGAGTACTGTTTGGCCAGTACTCCCCAATTACACGTCTTCTTGTTGAGTAAATTCCTTTTGTTAAATATGTTCACAAATCATCTTTTGTGAAATGTTTTGTTTACATGTCTCATTTTATTTTTTGTCTCTATTTAAATATATAAAGTGATATATAATATAATATAATATAATATAATATAATATAATATAAAGTGATATATCACTTTGTTCCAACCCCAAGCCTGAATTGCCACCAGACTACCCTGAAACTGGTTCTTGGAAAACAAATAGAATAGTCTATCATTAGACCCCTCCTCAGTAAGTCAATAAACATTTATTAAGTACCTGTTATGTCCCAGGCACTGTGCTAAATACTGGGGATATAGAAAAATGGCAAAAAACCCTCAATAACCCTAGTGTCTGCTCTCAAGGGGCCTGCCGTCTAACGGGGGATACAAGCTGTTCAGATAAATCATATACAGGATAAGTTAAGATCAATCAACAGAGGAAAGACACTAGATTTAGGGGGGACCTGTGGAAGGCAGAATTTTAAGTGAAATTTTATAGTTGCCAGGAAAGCGGGTGGGGGGGGAGGGGTAGAGGGGCAGAGATGAGGAAGCAGAGAATTCCAGGCTTGTGTGACAGCCAGTGAAAACACTTGGAGTCAAAAGATGAGGCATCTTGATGGAGGAATGGTAAGAAGGCCAGAGCCATTAATTTTTTTTAAATAACTTTTTATTGATAGAACCCATGCCAGGGTAATTTTTTACAGCATTATCCCTTGCATTCACTTCTGTTCCAATTTTCCCCCTCCCTCCCTCCACCCCTTCCCCCAGATGGCAAGCAGTCCTTTACATGTTGAATGGGTTACAGTATATACTAGATACAATATATGTGTGGAGAACCGAACAGTTTTCTTGTTGCACAGGGAGAATTGAATTCAGAGGGTATAAATAACCCGGGAAGAAAAACAAAAATGCAAGCAGTTTATATTCATCTCCCAGTGTTCTTTCTCTGTGTGTAGCTGTTTCTGTCCATCTTTGATCAATTAAGGCTCTCTTTATCGAAGAGATCCACTTCCATCAGAATACATCCTCAAACAGTATCGTTGTTGAGGTATATAATGATCTCCTGGTTCTGCAGAGCCATTAAATTATCCATGTAAACAGAAGGGAGTAAAGGGTAAGAAAACTGGAAAGGTTGGGAGAGTCAGATTATCAAGGGTTCAACAGAGGCTTTGTATTTGCTGCTAGAGGGTTTTTTTGGGGCCGGGGTGGGGGGGAGAAAGGGGGGGAGGAGGAGGAAGTAGTCCTTCCAATTCAGCAGAACTCCCTCAAACTTGACCTTGTACCTTTTAAGAATACAAGGTCACAGGGCAGCTAAGTGTGATAGTGGATAGAGTACTAGTATGGAAGTCAGGAGGACCTGAGTTCAAATCTTACCTCAGACACTTAACACTTCCTAACTGTGTGACCCTGGGCAAGTCACTTAACCCCAATTGCCTCAGGGAAAAAAAATCCAAGGTCATCTCCATAGTATGTCAAGGCAGGTAGAGGACCAACAGCTACATATGATAGAGGAGGAGGCAATCTAAGATGACCTAAAGGAAGCAGCATTTGAGTGGCGTTTTAAAAAAAGGGGTGCAATAGGATCAGAGATGAAATAAGGTTGCCCACTATCACCATTACTTTTCAATACTATATTAGAAATGCTAGCTTTAGCAACAAGAGAAGAAAAAGAAACTAAAGGAATTAGAGTAGGTATTGAGAAAACCAAATGATCACTCTTTGCAGATGATATGATGGTACACTTAGAGAATCCTAGGGAATCCACTAAAAAACTCAAAATAACTTTAGTAAAGTTGCAGGATACAAAATAAACCCACATAAATCATTAGCATTTCTGTATGTTACCAACAAAGTCCAGCAGCAAGAGATACAAAGAGAAATTCCATTCAAAATAATTGAGGATAATATACAATATTTGGGAGTCTACCCGCCAAGATAAAAAGGTGGTGGTGGTGGTTGGTGCCTTAGCAGATAGGACACTGGTCCTGGAGTCAAGAGAACTCGAGTTTAAATCCAGCCTCAGACACTATTTCTAAGTATAATCATGATCACATAAAAAAAGAAAGAAAGAAAGAAAGAAAGAAAGAAAGAAAGAAAGAAAGAAAGAAAGAAAGAAAGAAAGAAAGAAAGAAGGAAAGAAGGAAGGAAGGAAGGAAGGAAGGAAGGAAGGAAGGAAGAAAGGAAGGAGGAAGGAAGGAAGGAAGGAAGGAAGGAAGGAAGGAAGGAAGGAAGGAAGGAAGGAAGAGAAGGAAGGAAGGAAGGAAGGAAGGAAGGAAAGAAGGAAAGAAGGAAGGAAGGAAGGAAGGAAGGAAGGAAAGAAGGAAGGAAGGAAGGAAGGAAGGAAGGAAGAAAGGAAGGAAGGAAGGAAGGAAGGAAGGAAGGAAGGAAGGAAGGAGGAAGGAAGGAAGGAAGGAAAGTTGGGAATTCCCTAAGGGAAGAGGTGGACAAGGAGAGTGATTCAGGCACGAAAAAGCGTGACAAAGACTGAAGAGCACAAGAAGGGCTTTTAGGGGAAGGAGGACGGACCACATATATCAGGGAGACTCCCAGTTATTCTATTCTCCCCTAGGAGGAGGGGTGGGTAGATTATCCTCCGAGGAGTTGGGCCAGGTTCTCTCTGCCCTCTGCCCTCAATGTCCCCTGACCTTGGGCCTCGGTGGTGGGCAAGGTCCAAATTTCCTCACCAGGGGCCAGAAGGCTTTCCAGAGGATGGGCATCTGGGAGCAGAGGGTTCCCCCACCACGATACTCCTCTGCATGGTTGCGGTTGAGGTCCCCTATGCAGGTCCAGGTGCTGTTGAGCGCCACACACCACTTGGCATGGTCGTGGGTGGCACTGAAGGGCGGTACAGCGGAGTCAGGGAAGGCCAGCTCCAGCACATTTAGCACGTGGAAGGGGTCCGAACAGCTGGAGGGGAGCACTTTCGTTGTTCTGGGCCAGAACTGGACAAACAGGTCACTGTGCAGAGCCGAGGTCAGCCAGCCCGAGTACAGGTCTGTGGGAGACAGCACCCAGTTAAGGACTGAGAGACTTGAGCTCCTAGTGTCAGCCCTATCCCAAGCTGGCCCAAACACTGAAGATCTCTGGCCCAGGGGGTGGGGGTGGAGATGCCTTCTCTGCCCCACTTGGGTCTCACCATCTTGGAAGTCATTAAACTTGGCAAAGCTCCGGAAGACAGCCCCAGCTCTTGAGGTGAGGGTGACACTTCGATTCCAGGGGCCCTGGTCCACGTGATGGCCTTGGGCAGCAAGTTTTAACTCTGGCAGGTCTTGGGCAAAGGTTCCTTCCAGCCTGTAGTCATACACCTGGGGATAGGTGTAGGTCAACTGTTTGCCTGAAGGAGGACACCCAGAGGGTAGAGAAGGAAAAAAACCTGGTCAGCTGCCCCCCCTCCTCCCAGAGATCAGTCTCTTTCAAGTCCACAGGCACGTCCTCCCCAAGGGTGCTCCCAGCACTCACCAATCTCTCGGAACTGGTTATAAGAGAAGGTGACACAAAGAAGTGTCTGTCCATAGTCCTGGGCAGTTGGGGGCCAGCTATAGGATGACTTAGCATGTGGTGGGAAGTGAGGGACACTGTGAATCAGCCAGATGCCACCATCCCTGTTCAGAAGAAGCACGCCTGAAACGGAGAGGGGAACGCTCAGACAAGGAGAGAGGGAGAGGCCGGAATTCCTGAGGTCCCAGAAGCTGATGGGAGGGATGAGGAAAACTGCGTGAGGGGGAGTCATCAGCCCAGCCCTGAGGCTGACAGGAAGGACAGGTGAGCTCAGCTGGGACACAGCTGAGGAGAGGTATGGGTCACCCAGACCACAAGGACAGTGAGAAGGCCAGTCTAGACCCGGGATCACAGGGGAAAGAATGGGTCATTTAAGGACTGAAAATAGAGACAAAGGTAGACACAAAAGATTGAATCTCACCTTTGGTGTGTCCTCTGTAGTTGGTGTCAGGGACTCCATAACTTGAGGGTGGCTGATCATTGTATAGTAGGTAAGCCAGCTAAAAGGAAGTTTTGGGTAAAACGTGAGCAGAAAACTGGGCTAGTTTTACGTTCTCCCTCAAGTGCTTGGCCCCAGCCCTCACCTCACTCAAGTTGCCTTGGTATAGCTGATTCATGGTCCGCCCCACAGCTCCCTGGGGGCTGTCGATGGCTGTGGCACCCTCTTGCCAGCTCCCCTCATTCCCATCTAGGTACATGTAGTTGAGTCCTTTCAAAGAATTGTTCACAGCAGGTAGCTTGTAGGCCACGAACCTGGGGAGGAGAGAGGGAGGGAGGAGAGAAGGGATCAGGGGGCAGCTAGGGGGATGCAGTGAACAAAGTGCTGATCTAGAAGTTAGGAAGTTCTGACTTCAAATATGGCCTCAAACAGCTGTGTGAACCTGGACAAGTCACTTAATCCTCACTGCCTCAAAAGGAAAAAAAGAAAGGGAGCAGGGCAGCCCACAAAGAAGTGAGAGGACTGCTCTGTATCCAAGATGATAAAGTACTGGGTAATTTAAAAGAGACTTTAGAGTTCATTTTCTAATCTAAATATCTTATTCTACATCTAGGGAAATTTGAAGGAAAGAAACTTGTTCTGAGTGATAGAAGTAAGACTCAAACTCAGGTTCAAATCTAGAACTCATCCCAGAACACAAATAAAGAACTAAGGGTCCATATCCTAAGAGAAAGACCCCCCTCAAGCAACCCAAGCTAACCCTTCTGTCTACCATCATGTCGGAGAAGCCAAAAAGAGACAGGAACAGAAAAGACAGAAAGATAGTGACTGTGATCAAAGTTAAATGGAGGAATGTGTGTGAGTGAATGTGTGTGTGTGTGTGTGTGTGTGTGTGTGTGTGTGTGAGAGAGAGAGAGAGAGAGAGAGAGAGAGAGAGAGAGAGAGAGAGACTGGAATTGTGGGGAAGCAGAATTATTTTGCAGGATCACAGATTTCAAACTGAAAAGGACTTTGGTGGTCATTTATTTAATCCCTTCATTTGATAAGTGGGGAAACTGAGGCCCATAGCTCAGAAGGATCTTGCCCAACATCACAAAAGTTATTACTTAAATATTTTAAAGCTCCCGTTCTCTTGACTCCAGCTCAGTTGGCTGTTCTCTCTAGATAAAGCCTACTGGGGGATGAGGGGGACCCTCTCACTCACCAGTCCACAGGCTGTCCGGCGTCTCCATAGCAGGAGATGGCAGCGGCGGCCGGAAGGAGCCCTGCCAGGAGCAGGAGGGTCGTCATGAGGTGAGGTCTGTAACCAGAGGACGGGGGTATGGGTGCTGGAGGTGGGGATCCCCACGGTGTGCTGATTCTGGCAGATCCGAGGGCTTGGACGGAGGGGAGTCTATGAGCCAGTCCCGAGAGGCTCAGCAGTGTCCCCGCTTGAAGCGGGGGCGCCCCCCGGGACCGAGAACCAGCGAACTCCCGGCTGATCACAAGTCGGCCCCTGAGATTTTTTCCCCACCAACTCTCACTTCCTTAAATCACACCGGTTGCTCGCAGTCACTGGAGTTGAAAGTCTCCGCCCCAGAGGGGGAAGAGAAAGTCTCCAATCCTACCGCAGGCCCCGGGACCCCAGTTCTCCCGACCCATAGGCCTTAAACCGGTTGAGACAGCAAGGCGCGAAGTTTCATCTTTCCGGGGACAGCACCCAACCCCCAATTCCCGCCCCCATCTACTGGTCCGCCCACTGGATGCCCAGCCAGACTCCGCCCCCAACTCCAGGGACTGCTGTCACACCATCACCCTCCTCCTCTTCCTCATCTCCCCGCACTTCTGTTTTTCTGTCTGCAAAATAAGATTGATTACCCTTCTCCGCTGGCCCACCTGCAGGCCTGCTGCAAGGATCCAGCTAGAAGAGAAAGCATTCCTATCCTTCCCGGGTTGAGAGTCTGAGATCTGGGATCGACTCCCGAAGCTTCCTGGGGTTCCGTAGGAAAGTTAGTCTTTGGCCAGACCGGCTAAGGCGCGGAGGCTTGGCATTTATCTCCCTCCCGGCCACCACGATGGGCAGGAAAATATGGACACCGTTTGTGGATCCTTTCTTAACCTGCAAGAATAGATCACTGGGACCTTAGTTGAATTATTAAGTATTCTTCTCAGGGTGAGAGTAGTGAGGAAGGATAATTCCGCTCTGCAATGGTTTCCTATGTCTACCCACTCTTTATGACCCCACTTGGGATTTTCTTGGCAAAGACAATGGAATGGTTTGCCATTTCATACTTCAGCTCATTTTACAGATGAGGAAACTGAGGCACACAGGGTTAAGTGCCTTGCCCACACACAACTAGGAACTAGGAGGGATTTGTGGCTGGAGCCGGAAGATGAATCTTCCTGATTCCAAGTCCAGCGCCACTTAGTAAAATTAAAACTCCAGATACGGTATTTTAAGTCCTTTCATCAAACTTTCAGGCTTTTTCTCAAATCATTCCCCAATGTAAGAAAATAGATCCCTTTCATTTGGAATCAGTCTTCCGACTTAAGTTGTTTCTTTGCTACTTACTAGCCATGTGATTTGGGGCAAGTGACAACCTCATAGGGTCAGAGATTTTTGAGCTAGAAGGAATTTTTTTTGGGGGGTGAGGCAGTTAGGGTTACTTGACTCCCCTGGGGTCACACAGCTATTAGTGTTGTGTTTGAGGTCAGATTTGAATTCAGGTCCTCCTGATTTCAGGGCAGATGCTCCATCCACTTCACCAACTAGCTGCCCCTAGAAGAGATCTTTAGAGGCCATTTTATCTCATTTTATAAATGACTAAACAAATATGCATAGAGAAGTGATATGATTTGCTCAAGATTACACAGGTTTTATCTCTGGGAGATAAATCTATCCTCTCTCCCAAAACAATCATATCACATGATATGCTCTCCTCTGGTATTTGAACCCAAGTCTTTGTTCATCAAAGCGCAGTGCTGTCTCTTAAATATACCACACTTCCTTAACTGAAGACATTTTTAAGGAACTAGCCAAACTGCTGAACATACAAAACCATCACAAAGTATAAGTCTGAAGTTTGCACTGTAATTTATGCTTGGATAATGCCATGGCTAAAACAAAAAGGCAAGAAGATCCTGTCCCATCTAGGCTCTCAACTTCCCATCTGTTACTGGTAACCTTTCCTACTAATGAACTTGGAATAAGCAGAGGCCTTCCAGTCCCCATCCATTCATCCTTGGAGCATGACCTTTATTTCTAGGAGGGCTCACATCAGTCTAAGGACATTGGAAGTGAGCACCTTCCCTAATCCCTTGTCATTCAATAAACATGAAGCACTTTTTATGTGTCAGGTATTATGCCTTGTTACCAAAAAAAAAAAAAGGAAAAAGAGAGTTCCTGCTGTCAAAAAACTCATTCTAATGGGGGAGAAAACATGTGAACAGCTATGTACAAACAAACAACAAACTATGTTGATTTCTATTAATGGCTCTCTTTTGAGACTTCAGTCTTACTATGCTATTTATTCTGCATGATTTGAGGCAAATAACTTACCTTCTCTGGGCCTCTTTTAAGTTGGACTAGATATCCCTGCCTCATCTCTCCCCACCCCATCCCCATCTATCTCCTGTTCACCTACTAAAATACTTTGTCCCAAACCCTAAACTCTGACCATATTGCCACTCCCAACTCAATAAATGAGGGTCTCCCTGTTACCTCTTGGATCAGCTATAAAACCAGTGCTTGGATTGTAAAGCCCTTCAAAATCTGACCCCTTCCTTCCTTTCCAGGCTTGTATTACTCCCCTTGGTATATGCCATAGCCCAGCCATACTGGACTCTTTGCTGTTTCTCTTACAGGATATTCTGCCTTCTTGGCTGTCTCCCAGGCCTGAAATGTTCTCCCTTATCACCTTTGGCTCCCAGCTTTCCTAACTTCAAGACCCAGCTCAAATCCTACTTAACTGCAAGAGATCTTCCTTGGTTCCCCCCTCCCTCCCCACCCACACACTTTCCCACCACCACCTTCAATTTACACTATCCCATGTAAGCACTAGTTGGAGGGTTTTTGTTTTTGTTTTTGCATGTGGTCTTCTCCATTTGAATCTGAGCTTCTTAAGGGCAGAGCCTGCCACACAATAGGAGCTTAATAAATGCTTATTGATTAAGCCAGGATGCTGGGATCTACCTACTGTATGATATCAGTGTATGATCTGTTATATGTCTTCTCCCTCTACTAACTCTGGGCTTTCAGCAGAGGCAGGTGCTGTTCCTTGCTTAGACTTTGTAACTATTCTAGTATAATGCTTTTTGCAAACAGAAGGTGATTAATAAAGATCCGTTCAATGATCAAATGTGAACGGATGAATGAGTCAGGCACAAAGTGAAGCTGTTTCATCTCAGCCCAGGGACTGAACTGTCCTCCATGGGACAGTGAGACAGATACCAAAGCTGTACCTGCATCAAGTACTCTAACTGTTGGGTCAGGGTTAGGACCTCCTTGTTCCCAGTTCTGTTTCCCTACCCTTTGGTCCCCTGTCCGCAACAAAGTCAAGCCAGTCAGAATCACAAACTTTATCCAAGAGCAACAGGGAGAAGAGGCAGCTTTACAAAGCAGGCTGGGGGCCCCCCACGACTGTCCATCCCATGGGCCTGGGCTGGGGAGAAGGAGCGGACTGGGCCGGGGGAGGATGGGCCGGGAGCATTAACCATTCACAGACACGGCCTGGTGATCGTGAGGAGGGCAGCAGGACGGTTGGTGGGAAGCCTGTGAACAGAAGGGTCCCTCATGCTGAGTCACAACGGGGTCTAAAGGGCAGGGGGAGGGCAGAAGTCCCAGGGACAACGCTCCCCACGGGTCTGCCGGCCGGAGCTCGTGGCCCCTGGCAGGACATGGCGGTGATGGAGTCGTCGTGCTTCTCCTCCTGGGGGCCAGGGAGAGCATCCTCCTGTCTGCGACCCTCCGTGTCTCTGCCTCCTTCCACGCCTGGCGGCAGGCTCTGCCCAAAGCCTCTGCCTGTGGCCCCTCCCCTGTGGCGTGTTCCTGGCTCTGCCTGGGCTCTGTCCCCTCGTTGGAGGCCGGCTCAGGTCTCACAGATGGCGCTTCATGTGCAAGGCGAGGTGGTCCGAGCGGGAGAAGGCGCGCGAACAGAGCTGGCATTGGAAAGGGCGCTGTCCGGTGTGCTTCCGGTAGTGCCGGGTCAGCTCATCCGAGCGGGCAAACTTCCAGCCGCAGTCCTCCCAGGAGCAGGCGTAGGGCTTCTCCCCTGCAGGGAGGAGGAACCCCCTTAACACTCCCATCTGCTTGAGCATTGCCAAGGATACAAACCCCATCTCCACTCAGGATCGCGGTCTGGGGGGGGCTTGTCAATCTGCCTACAGACCGGGTCTCCCTCCAGTCTCGGAGCTCCTCAGGCCTTCCCCTCAGTACTCTGCTAGTGACCTGCTGGACATGGACTTGGAGACATCGCTTCCCTCCCCCCCAATGTATCAGTGACTCCCAGGTCAAGGAATCCTCAGGGAGAACCAGTGACTCCATGGACTTATCCCAAGGGGATAAGGAACCCCCAATGTCCCAGGGATTATCCACCCATCTCAGGGGAAGAAGGCGCCTTCAGTAGGGCCTTAAGGAAGGGGATTTCTAGAGAACAATCCTCCTTCCCCCCTCAGAGCTTCCCCAAGAACTACTCTTGATGTGGAGGCCCCTCCCTCAGTTCCAGGCTCTCTTACCTGTGTGGGTTCTGAGATGGGCCTTGAGGTGGGAACTCTTGGTGTAAGTCTTTCCACAGCCCGGATGTCCACAGGTGTGGGCGGCCTGGCGCTTCTTGGCCCAAGGGCGGCGACTCCGCTTGGGCCTAGAGGCCTCATCCCCGGGCTCGGGGGGCGCTGGGGGACCCAGGAAGGCCAAGGGCCCAGGCCCGGGGCTAGGGCTTGGCCCAGGCTCTCTCCGATACAGCTGGAACCGGGCTTGGTAGTGAGGGGCTGGGTAGAAAGCTGAGTATGTCCCCAACAAACCATAGGGGGCCATCACTGGAGGCCCCGGGTAGCCAGCCCCAGGCTGAGGGAAGCTGCCCTCTCCTTCCCTAAGGCAGGCAGCAGGGAATGGGGGCAGCCCTGCCTGGGCTTTGAGACTAGGGCTGGGGCCTGGAAGTAAGGGGTTCGTTCCAAAGGGCGCTGCCTCGGGGGCCAGGGGCCGAGGTGCTGAGCAGCCCCAGCTGGGCTGCTCTTTAGGATCCTGGAGCTCGGCAACAAATCCAGGGCCCTCGGGGAACAGGCTACAGGAATGACCTAGGCAGAGCTCAGTTCCTGGCCCTGATGCTGGCCCTGGCGCTGGTCCTGGTCCTGGTCCTGGTCCTGGTCCTGGTCCTGGCCCAGGGAAGTTGGTGAGGAAGAAATCCAGGTCCCAGCAGGGGTCATCCGCCTCCGCCCCTCTCTCCCCCTCCACTTGCTCAGGCCAGGGTCCTGCGTCCCGGTGTTCCTGTTTCACCTGGTAGGGCCAGTGACTGGCCCCTGGGAGCTCCACCTCTGGAGCCTCATCTATCTGCCACCACTGGGAGGGAGAGAGGAGAGGAGACATTGTCAGAACTCCTCAGAAGCGCGGCCAGGGGCCCTGGTCAGTCTGCCCTCCAGTCCAGAAAAGGGGTCAGGGCTGGGGGTCCTGAGAGAGAGGGTTTCGTTCGGTCTCTCCATTGCCCGTCCGCCTTTGCACCCCAACCACAACCTGTGGACGAGCATTCCTGGGCCCAGAGACTGGAGGGAATAGATAAGACTGTTATCTCGACCCACATGTTGAGATGGTATGGTAAGGGGGATGGGGGAGCCGAGGACACATGGACCTCAAACAGGCGGGAAGTCCCATACTGTCCCTCAGGTTCCCACTGGGCACCTTAGGGCCTTTTTCCCGCTTCCTGCTCCCTTCCCCTAGAAGCAGGTGCGAGGAGACGTAGATCCAGGTATAAAATATCTGCCCATGCATACTACCTCTAGAGGTCATTAAAAACCCCTCCAAGACAAAGGGGGATGTCCCCCCCATTTCACCTAACTTAGGGCCTCAGTTTCCCCATAATCCCATGATTTATCAAGCTCCCTCCCGGGCTCCCAGACCAAACCAAACCCAGTCCCAGATCACAAGCCCCCAGACCCCACTTGCCCCCCTATACCCCTATTACCCCCTTCTCACCTTGTGGCTCCTGGGCTGTGTGTCCTGCAGGGGTCCCAGCCCCAGGCTGGCCAGGTTGCTGACCGATGGTAAGGAAAGCTCTGTCAGTGAGGCCATCTCAACAGCCAAATTTGTCCCCCCAAGTTCAGCCTGCCTTGTGTCCTCTCATCTAGCTCCATCTGGATGTGACTCTGAGGGCTTTGGGATCCCTACAGCTAACCCCTCTGCCTGCAGCTGATTGGCTGAGGACAGAGACTGATAAGGGGGGGGGGCAGCCCCAGGGTCACTATTTCTGGAGACAAACATATCTGTTCCTGGTGCTCATGGCTTTCAGCTCCTCCCCTTGCACTCTCTACTCTGCCCACTGTTCAGGACCAAGAACCCCCCCCACCCCCAAACACATACAACTGAAAGATTCCTGCCTCCTCCAGCCATGGCCCCACCTCAGATCCAACACCCAGTATCTAGGACCTAGGACCCCACCCCTGGATCAAGAATCTAGAACCATACCCTAGAACCCCCAGATCTCCAGATCCAGGGCCCCCAAAACCCAAACCCCAAATACCCAGCTGTGCCAAATACACACTTTAGACCGAGACAGAGAACTCTCATAGATGGAGAATCCTGGATCCTTCATCTCCCATGCCCAAGATTCCTTAGATCCAGGGTCTCCTAGGATGGACCCTTCCAGGAGCAAAGGCTAGAACCACAAGGGGGGAAGGAGGAGGCTTGGGGAGGGAGGCAGAGGAAGGCCCGAAAATAGAAAACAAAAGTCTTGCTCCATTTTGCTTCTAGCCTCTATGTGCACCCCAGGAGTGAATGGGTCAGAAAAGGGAAGTGGAAGTCGGGAGAGATCAAAATTAGGTCTTTCCTTCCAAGCCCTGCACCTTATCAGACCTGGGGGAGGGGCAGAGCTTGGACTTGCTGGACCCTCCAGGATGATTGTGTTATAGGACTGTGGGTCTTCCCCCTCAACTTCTTGGGCTGGGGGTACCCACAGGACTCCTCTTCTCTGGGTCCCTATTTCTGTATAAAATTTGTATATGCATTGAAAAGTTTTCAATGAAAGCTGACCTCCTCCAGGAAGCCTGCCTAGATTATGGAGCTCCAGGGGGTGATTCAGGGCTCCCACTCCAACTGTGAACTGTGTGCTCATGAATGTTGGGGGGGAGGAAGGGACTCCTCAGGGGTTGGAAGCAGGTACAGTCTCCTCTGTTTCCCTAGTGAGTGAGGGGGTGGGGCAACACCTACCCACTCCTAACCCTTGCCTCTTTATCTGGTCTCTCAGCTGGGCCTGAAGAGCTGGACGGTTGAGTCTGGATGCTCTGCTATCAGTCGCGAGTCAGGCCGGGTAATTCTGATTACATTGAGGGGCCACACAGAGGGATCAGCAGGTGTGGCCAGGCTGGGGTGGGAGGCAGCCCGAGGAGAAGGGGAAGTTGACCCTTCATTCTCTGCCCTTCCACCCTTCCTGCCCTGGGGGTGGGGTTTGTCCCCAAAAGTCCCAACCCTAGTCCTGTCCCTATAATGACCCCACTGACCCCCTCACCCCAATCATGGCAGCCCTGATCCCAGCTTCTCTCTGCAAATGCATGTCCAACACAGACAGTGGGCATGAACCCAATGACCAAAAGCCAGCTCTAGGAGACGGAACCCTGAGTGAAAGACCTTTCTCTCCCTGCAAAACTCTGCACGTCTCAGGGTCTCAGTTTCCCCAGTTAAAAGTGAAGGGATTGCTGTGTGACCCTGGGCAAGTCACTTAGCCCCAATTGCCTCAGCCAAAAAAAAAAACCCAAAACAAACAAACAAAATGAAGGGATTGGATTAGAACAGTGGTGTCCAATTCAAGTAGAAACAGGTGCTACTAATCTGTAAGAGCAGCATATTAACTTAATTTTAAAATACAATGTTATACATTTCTACCATTTTAAACATATATTGGATTATTTGCCATCTGGGGAGAGATTGGGGAAGGGTGGAGAAAATTGGACCGCAAGGTTTTGCAAGGATCAATGTTGAAAAATTATCCATGCATATGTTTTGGAAATAAAAAGCTTTAATAAAAAACTAAAATGTTATCTCTATTTCATTGTATTTTTATTTATTTTGTTAAATATTCTTTAATTATATTTTAAGCCGGAGTACAGATCAGGCTGGGGGTTTGATGTCTCTGGAATGGCAGACCAGTGAGGTCATAGCTTTGCCTCCACAGCCCCTGTGCTGGAGACACAGAGAGGGGGGCACTCAACACTCCCTTTAGGGGGTTTACAGGGGCTCATCATGGTCCAGATACCTAGTTACATGCAGTCACACCCAGTCATACAGAGCCAGAAAACATTCATATTAATCACATACTAGGCCAATTGTACTCAGACATACAACTTCATATACCCAAGCCCAGTCACACCCATAAACAAAGATATATAGAATCCCACACTCATCACATACAATTACAGATGCACAATCTCATAGCCAATAATAACAAAATTGACAAACATTTAGTAAGTACACCTATTATGTCCAAGGCACACCACCCCCACCTTTTCCACGTGTATTCCTTACATCTCTCCTCTCTTTATTGCCAAACAACTTGGAACAACTGAATCTTTCCTCTCTTCATTCTATTCCTCATCACTTACGTATTTCTCAACCTCTTGCAATTGGCTACTGATCCCACGATTCATCTGAAACCATTCCCTTCAAGGTCTCAATCTTTATCCTTCCTGCCTTCACTGTAGCCTGGGATGTGGGTAATTTCCCTTTTTCTCCACTGGAAGTTTTTCTCTTCCCACTTGTCTAACTCAGTTCCCTTTGCTGGATTGTCAATTATCTATGCCTCGTCCCCTTGCTGTGGACTCTCTATACACATTATTCTGGATATTGCATCACCTCTCATGCCTTCAAATATCAATTCTGTACACACAATTGTAAAAAGTCAGTGGGGTTCAGGAGAAAAAGTGCTGCACTCTGACCTCACTGTGTCACTTAACTGCTTTCTTTCTTTTTTTATTCTTATTTTCCCCAGTTACATCTAAAAACAACATTTTTCTTTTTGGTTATACATGTACATTCATTTAAAAAAAAATCTATTTCCTTATGAATCATGTTAGGAGAGAAAAATCAATACAAAAGGGAAAAACCATGAGAGAGGAAAAAACAGAAGGAAAAACAAAGTGAACATAGCACAAATTGATTTATATTCAGCCTCCATAGTTCTCTCTTTAGATGCAGATGGCATTTTCCATCCAAAGTTTATTGGGATTGCCTTGTCACTGAACAGCCAAGAAGAAACAAATCTGTTATAGCTGATCATTACACAATCTTGCTATTGTTGTGTACCATGTTTTCTTGGTTCTGCTTGTTTAGCTCAGCATCAGTTCATGTAAATCTTTTCTAAAATCAGTTTGTTCATTGTTTTTAATAGAACAATAATATTCCATTACTTTAATATACCATAACGTATGAACATCTACTTATTTTCCAATTCTTTGCCACCACAAAAAAGGGCTGCTACAAACATTTTTGCATATGTGGTTTTTTCTCTTCTTTTATGATTTCTTTGGGATACAGACCCAGTAGAATCGCTGCTGGATTAAAGAATATGCAGAGTTTTATAGCCCTTTGGGCATTTTAACTGTTTCTTTCTATCAATCACAAGCATTCTTACTTTTTGCATTTTCTTTTTTGTTTATTTATCCAAATGTTTCTTAATTCCATGTAAAATTTTCTTTAACAATTTAAAAATTTTGAATCACAAATTCTCTTTTGAGAAAGCAAGCAAATCAATAACAATATGTGGAGTCACACAAAATATATTTCTATATTAGCCATTTTACAAGCATTTATTATGTTCCTACTATGTGCTAGGCACTCTGCTAAGTGCTAAGGATATAAAGGAAGCCAAAAATATGGTGTTTTCCCTAGTAGATCTCAAAGTCTAAGAGGACAGGACAGAGACAATCCTATGATTCCCAAATTCTGATATGTAGACCTAATCTCTCTCTATAGCCAGGAATTCTCCTGAATGCCAGCTAAGCATTGACTTCCTCTTCAATGTTTCCTAGGTTCCCTAAACTCAACAAATTTAAAACAAAACCTGTTAACCTTCCTCTCTAAACTTGACCTTCTTCTAAACTTCCCTATTTCTGCTTAGGACACTACTACTCTCCAAACTACTCATGTTCATAATCTTACAGTCCTCCTAGACTTATTATTCTCCCCTATCATTCCCATATCTGATTGGCTGCTAAGTCTTGACATTTCTCTCCATGACATCTCTCACATCTATCCTCTTCCCTCCACTCACACAACTACCACTTCAGTTCAGACCCTTATCATCTTTTACTTAGACTTTTCAATATTTTCTTATTTGGCAGAACATATAACTAAGGCAGAGCACTTAGGGTATTATTATAAGAAGGAGAATTATTCCTCCAGCCTTCTTTGCTTGCACTCCAGTCTGCAAACCCAATGCACCATCTACAAATACCATAACTGTGTCATTCCTGTTTCAAACTGCCTTCCCTCTGCTTTCTTCTAGGGTGGGAGTTCCAGGCTTTGAGATATGAGATGGTTTCTCTGGGAGATAAATCTATTCTCTCTCCCAAAACAATCATATCACATGATATGCTCTCCTCTGTGCAATCACCTTCTTCCCACAAAGGAATTCACTCCAGGTGCAAGCATTCCTGGCTATGCAGCAATACTGTACAATGATCAATGGTGAATGATGTAAGTATTCTAAGCAATGGAATGATCCCAGATGATTCTGAAGGACTTGTGATGAAAAATGATATCTATTTCTAGAGAAAAAACTATTGGAGCTTGAATGCATATTGAATCATACCTTTTCCCTTTATTTTTGTTGGGTTTGGTTTGGGTTTTCTTTCATAACATGACTAATATGGGAATATATTTTGCATGACTACGCATGTATAAACTATATCAAATTGCATACCTTCTCAAAGAGGAGATAGGGAAGGGAAGGAAAGAGAGAATTTGAAACTCAAAATTAAAAAAAAAAAAGAATACTCCAAGGAATATAGTAGGCAAATTTCAGAATTATCAGATCAAAGAAAAGATATTACAAGCAGCCACAAAGAAACAATTTAAATATCGAGGAGCCACAATCAGGATTACCCAGGACCTAGCAACTTCCACCTTAAAGGATGAAAGGGCCTGGAATCTGATACTCTGAGAAAGGCAAAGGAACTTGGATTGCAGCCAAGAATCAACTATCCAACTAAATTGGAGGGGAAGAAGATGGACATACAGGTGAATTTCATTTATTTATGATGAAAAGACCAAAGCTTTAAAAAAAAAAAAAAAAGCTAAAAAAGATCAGAGCTAAAAAAAAGTTAGGGTTAAGACCAGAGCTAAAAAAAAAATACTAAAACTTGTTTTATATGTAATTAGAAAAAAACAAACAATTAAATAGGAAAAAAAGAGTTCCTGGTTATGACTTTGTTTATTGGTCTCCATGTTTCCAGCCTCTCCTTTCTTCAATATACACATCCTCTATTTGCTACCAAAATAATGTTTCTGAGATTATTAGATAATCTTTTTTTCAGATCTGACACTATCCTTCTCAGTTTAATTTAGCAGACATCTATTAAATGTTTACGCTGTGTGAGACACTTTGGTGGCTCCTGGAAATGCAAAATAAAACCCAATCTCTACCCTCCAAAAGCTTCCACTACAAGAATACCACTACATCAACCAATCAATCAAAAAGTATTTATTAAATATCTCCCATGTGCCAGGCAATGGAGATTAAAAAAGACAAAAATGAGTTTATAGTCAAAGACTTTACAATCTACGGAAAGAGAATGTGCACCCAGAAAGCAATAGGAAACAATCTGAAGAGGGCAGGAACTCTTAACTCGGAATGGGGCAGGAAATTCACTTTAATTCAAAAGACATTAAGGACCAGGCACTTTGCCAGGTGCCAAGGATACAAAGACAAAAATGAAACAATGCTTGCCTTCAAGGAACTTCCATTCTGCTGACAGTATGTCTTAGAAAGCCTGGGAAACAATTTTTTACAATTAGCACTTCTGATAAAGGCTTTATTTGTTAAATATATAGAGAACTGAGTCAAATCTATAAGAATACAAGTCATTCCAAATAAGGAAATATGTTTTAAAAGATTATGCATGTTTAACCTATATCAGATTGCTTGTTGTCTTGGAGAGAGGGGAGGAATGTAAGGGAAGGAAAGAGAAAATTTGTAACACAAAATCTTACAAAAATGAATGTTGGAAACTATATTTGCATTTGAAAAATAAAATATTGTTGGGGGGAAGAATACAAGTCATTTCTCAATTGATAAGTGATCAAAGGATATAAATAGGCAGTTTTCAGTTGAAAAAATTAAAGTTATATTTAGGCATAAAAAATGCTCTAAGTCACTATTGGTTAGAGAAATGTAAATTAAAATAACTCTGAGTTACCACTTCATGCCATTTAGATTGGCTGCTATGACAGAAAAGGAAAATGATAAATATTGGAGAAGTTAGGGAGGAATTGGGACATCAATGTATTGTTAGTGAAGTTGTGAACTAGTCCAACCATTTGGAGAGGAATTTGCAACTGTGCTCAATGGACAATCAAATCGTACATTTCCTTTGATCCAACAATACCACTTTTAGATATGTATCCCAAAGAGATCTTTTTAAAAAAGGACCTGCATGCACAAAAATATTTATATCTGTTCTTTTTGTGGCAAAGAATTAAAAATTGAAAGAATAGCCATCAATTGATGAATAGCTGAACAAGTTGTATATATGAATGATGCTTTCAGAAAAACCTGGAAAGACTTACATGTACTGATACTGAGGGAACTGAGCAGGACCAGCAGAAAATTATACAAAGTAATAGAAACATTGTATAGTAATCATCTATGATAGACTTAGCTCTTCTCAGCAATACAGTGATCCAAGACAATTTCTAAAACACTCATGATGGAAAATGCTATTGATGACCAGAGAAAGAACTGATAGATTCTGAATGCAGATTGAAACTATTTTCACTTTCTTTCTGTTTTTTGTTTGTTTGTGTTTTTTTCCCTTCTGTTCTGTTTCCTCTTTCACAACATGACATGTGGAAATATGTTTAACATGATTACATATGTATAACCTATATCAGATTGCTTGCCATCTAGGGAAGGAGGGGAGTAGGGACAGGAGGAAGATAGGAAGAAAAATTTGGAACTCAAAATCTTTTTTAAAATGAATGTTGAAATGCAATGATTCAGAGCAATTCCTGATCCAACTGGATGGAGGATGGGGGATGCAGTCCGAGTCCAAGGAGAGAACTGTGGAGACAGAGTGTGAATCAAAGTACAGTATTTTCACTTTGATTTTTTCTTTCTTATGTTTTTTTCTCCTTTTGGTCTGATTTTTCTTACACAACATGACAATTATGGAGGTATATTTGAAGGAACTGCACATATTTAACCTGTATGGATTGTTTGCTATCTTGGAGTAGGGAGAAGGGGGAAAAAAATTTGAACCCAAAGTCTTACAGGAACAGGTATTAAAAGCTAGCTTTACATGTATTTGGAAGATAAAATACAGCTGAAAATTTTTTTTTAAAGAAAATGAATGTTGAAAACTACATGCAATTGGAAAAAATAAAATATTTACATAAAAAATCAAATTAACCAATAAAAAAATAGAAAAGAAAGTGTGCCTTAATGAAAGTGCTCCTCCAAACATGATTATTGAGAAACAATCCCACAAGAATGGTGCTGAATTCAAGAATTCATCAAGTCATTATTAATAAAGTTTGTGAATGTGGAAACCATCAGGTTAAATCAGAACATTTTCAGAGAATTGAATTGAAGGAAAACAAGACTAGATGAGGACTTGCAAGGAATATGCCCTTGCCAAGGTTAACCAGTTGTTCTCTTGGGGATCTTCTGGGGAAGAGTTGTCCCTTATTATCTTAGCTCCTACCCCAGTTGAAGGGGAGCATACCTTGGTTTTTCTTCTATTCTGAAGCTCCAGTCCTGCTTAAGGCAGGGATAGGAGTGGGGTGGGAGGGAGGAAAACAATCTTGTTCCCTCCATGGGACTCCAGCCCAAGAAAGAAAGGAGAGGAGAAGAAGAGCTTTTGTCCATGGTAGGGAGCATTTTATGCCATCTCTTTTTTGACACATACTGACTGTGGGAGTAACCCTGGGTGGGGCATTTAACTTCTCAGTGCCCCAGGTTACTCTACAAGTTGCAGAGCAGGTGGCCAACTGTACTGCCCTGTTTTGCTTAATTATAATTCTTTATTACAAAGCAGTATGGGGGTGGTATTGAAGAAGGTCTGTTATCAATATGCCTTTACTCTCTTCAACAATGAGAGGATCCAAATCAGTTCCAATTGTTAAGTAATGAACCAGCTACACCCAGTGAAAGAACTATGGGAAATGAGTGTGGACCACAACATAGCATTTCCACTCTATCTGTTATTGTTTGCTTGCATTTTAATTTTCCTTCTCAGGTTATTTTTACATTTTTTCTAAATCCAATTTTTCTTGTGCAGCAAGATAACTGTACAAATATCTATACATATAGTGTATTTAACATATATTTTAATATAGTTAACATGCATTGGACAGCCTGCCATCTAGAGAGGGGGTAGAGAGAAGGAGGGAAAAGTTGGAACAGAAGGTTTTGAAAGAGTCAATGTTGAAAAATTACCCATGCATATGTTTTGTAAATTAAAAGCTATAAAAAAGGTATCAATATGCCTTTAAAAGAAACAACCTCCCCCCCCCCAAAAAAAAAAAACCAAACAAACAGCCAACAAGGAAATTGAAGCAAGTAACAAACAGAGAGATCAGGGAAGACTTCATGAAGGAGGTGGCATCTCACTTGAGCCTTGAAGAAAAGCAAGAGTTCTGAAAGGAGGAAGGACTTTTCAGACACAAAGCCCATAAGCTGCCTGTGCAAATGTAGGTTGGTAGGAGATGGAATGTGCAGTGGGAGGAATGACTAATTGTCCAGTTTTGCCAGAACCAAGAGTGTGTGAAGGAGTAGATCATGAAATAAAGCTGGAGAGATAGAGGAAAGCCTGGCTGCCAGTGCTAGCTTGAGGAGTTTCGTTTCAGCTTAAAGACAATGGACATTTTTTTGAGGTAATTCCTTCTGTACTAATGGAAAGAATGCTCATGTGAATGAAATTATAGAGCCACATTCCTCCCTGGAACTTCCTTGTAAAAGTGAAATCATAGGTTGAGTTCCCCCTATATCCATTGTTCCTACCTTATTTCCCAAGATTCTATTGCAGGTCAACTTTCAGAGATCTCTGCAGAGGCCCACTATGAATATAGCCTATATAATTCAAGAAGGAAGTGTACTGATTTAATAATAGAGTTAAAACAGTACCAACACGTTTCTGGTCTTTTATTGTTATTTAGTCATTTTTCAGTTATGTCTGATTCTTTGTGGTTCCATTTGGAGTTTTCTTGACAAAGATACTAGAGTAGTTTACCATTTTCTTCTCCAGCTCATTTTATAGATGAGGAAACTTATTCAATTTCCTGGTTGGTTATTGTTCTTTTTAAAGGTTTCTTGTTACTCAACAAACATAGCTATCAATACTCAATACCATGCCCACTTTGTTGGCTAATCATGTTCAATTCTTCATGATTCATTTAGGGTTTTCTTTTTTTCTTTCTTTTCTTTTTCTTTTTCTTTCTTTATTTCTTTCTTTCTCTTTTCCTTTTTCTTTTTTTGCTGAGGCAATTGGGGTTAAGTGACTCGCCCAGGGTCATGCAGCTACGAAGTCTTAAGTGTCTGAAGTCACATTTGAACTCAGGTCCTTCTGACTTCAGGGCTGTTCTATCCACTGCACCACCTAGCTGCCCATTTGTTTGTTTGTTTGTTTGTTTTTGCTTTTTGACAAAAGATACTGGAGTAGTTACCATTTTCTTCTCCAGCTCATTTTACAAATACAGAAACTGAGACAAATAGGGTTAAGTGACCTGACCATTTGGTCAGGTCGAAGGGTAAATTTGAACTCAATGCTTAGTGCACTGTGCCATCTAGTACCTAAACAAAGAATTACAATTAAGCAAACTAGGGCCAGGCATTCATTGACTACATCTGACAACACATTCCTCCTGCACCTAGAGTCCACCACCCCTCAGTCAGTCAATAAACACTTATTAAACTATCTATTCTGTGCCAGGTACTGTGAAAGAAAGTCCCTGACCTCAAAGAGCTTATAATCTAGTGGGAAAAGACAAAACACAAAAGGATACTGGAAAGTAAAGAAGGAAGCATGGAAGGAAGGGAAGGAGTGAAGGAGGGGAGGAGAAGGGATGGTGGAAAAATTAGAAAAGTCCCTAAATAGTGTAACCACGTGAGAAATAAGATGTCTAATGAAGGTTTTGGAGTTCATGGCTCCACCCACCAATCAGAGGGCCAGAGGGTAATGAAATCTTGAAAGAGAAAAGGATTTTTCCAAGGGGAAGGAGGAGCTAGTAGAAAAGACAGAGGGAGTGCAAAGCAGTGCAGCCAAGTGAGAAATGAGCACTTTCCTGAGAGGAGTTCCTCCCCTGCTTTCTTCGGACTACGTCAGTGTTAAGGACCATGCCTAAGTGAAGGGGCAGGACAATTCTTCGGGAGCCTCCCTAACAGTGAAAGTAATACTTGAAGGAGTTGCAAAGCAGCCTTCACAGATGTTCCTTGTGGATTGGGAATGAAATAAATTGGAGGCAGAGGGAAGAGGAGAAAGAGGTCAGAGAATGCAACTGCCTCTCAATCTCCTTGTATCATCGTCATCCTCGCACGTGAAGAGATCCATTCTACAGTCTGAGTTAGACCTCCAGCAGCCACTGGCAGGAAAACCCGTATCACAAGTTAGCTAGTAGATTTGCACCACGGATTTCTTGGCGTTGGAATAAGGAAAGCCTGACTTCCAACCTTGTCTCAGAAGCTCGTCTCAGAACTTTTGTTTTCTAAGAGTCACTCTGCAGGGAATTGGATTTAAGTGAGACAGAATTGGGTAGTTGTCAGCCTTACGTCAGCCTTTTCCCAGTCATACAAAGGAGGACTGGCAATGATCTGGGTCACCGTGGAGAATGACCTTGTCATCTCTGATGTCTGACTGAGCTCTAAGCTCAACACCTGCTCCAGCCACCTTCATGGCCGTAGGAAAAAAAATTATCTGCCCATACCAGTGGGGGAAGTTTTCACACGCTTGGGGTGACTGACTCATTCACTGGCCAAGTTTGAGCCTGCTGGAACCTGGTTTCGCTCATCTGCTGAGACTAGATATGGCAGCTGGTTAGAGCTGGATGGCAGGTGGTCGCCAAAGGTGGATGAGCACTTCCAGAAGCTATAGCAGCCCTCACACCAGAGGTCCTAGTCCTTCCTGAACCCTATGCACCCCATGTGCTTAATATCCTTGTGTCCCCTCCTCCAGTCACTTGACCTTTTTCGGTCTATTTCCTCTTCTATAAAATAAGTATCAACCTCACAAAACTATAAGGATCAAATGAGATAACACCTATAAAGCCCTTTGCAAACCTTAATGTGTAATCTGTGTGCTAGATGTTCTCCTCCTTCTCCTCCTTTTCCTCCTCCCCCTCCCGCTTCTTTTTCTCCTCCCCCTCCGGCTTCTTTTTCTCCTCCCCCTCCGGCTTCTTTTTCTCCTCCCCCTCCCGCTTCTTTTTCTCCTCCTCCTCCTCCTTTCCCTCCTCCTCCTCCCGCTTCTTTTTTTCCTCCCCCTCCCGCTTCTTTCCTCCTCCCCCTCCGGCTTCTTTTTCTCCTCCTCCTCCTTTCCCTCCTCCTGCCGCTTCTTTTTCTCCTCCCCCTCCCATTTCTTTTTCTCCTCCCCCTCCGGCTTCTTTTTTTCCTCCTCCTCCTCCTTTTCCTCCTCCTGCCGCTTCTTTTTTCTCTCCCCTCCGGCTTCTTTTTCTCCTCCTCCTCCTCCTTTCCCTCCTCCTCTGCCGCTTCTTTTTCTCCTCCCCCTCCGGCTTCTTTTTCTCCTCCTCCTCTCCTTTCCCTCCTCCTCCTCCCGCTTCTTTTTTTCCTCCCCCTCCCGCTTCTTTCCTCCTCCCCCTCCGGCTTCTTTTTCTCCTCCTCCTCCTTTTCCTCCTCCTGCCGCTTCTTTTTTTCCTCCCCCTCCCATTTCTTTTTCTCCTCCCCCTCCGGCTTCTTTTTCTCCTCCTCCTCCTCCTTTCCCTCCTCCTGCCGCTTCTTTTTTCTCTCCCCTCCGGCTTCTTTTTCTCCTCCTCCTCCTCCTTTCCCTCCTCCTCTGCCGCTTCTTTTTCTCCTCCCCCTCCGGCTTCTTTTTCTCCTCCTCCTCTCCTTTCCCTCCTCCTCCTCCCGCTTCTTTTTTTCCTCCCCCTCCCGCTTCTTTCCTCCTCCCCCTCCGGCTTCTTTTTCTCCTCCTCCTCCTTTTCCTCCTCCTGCCGCTTCTTTTTTTCCTCCCCCTCCCATTTCTTTTTCTCCTCCCCCTCCGGCTTCTTTTTCTCCTCCTCCTCCTCCTTTCCCTCCTCCTGCCGCTTCTTTTTCTCCTCCCCCTCCGGCTTCTTTTTCTCCTCCTCCTCCTCCTTTCCCTCCTCCTCCTGCCGCTTCTTTTTCTCCTCCCCCTCCGGCTTCTTTTTCTCCTCCTCCTCCTCCTTTCCCTCCTCCTGCCGCTTCTTTTTCTCCTCCCCCTCCCATTTCTTTTTCTCCTCCCCCTCCGGCTTCTTTTTCTCCTCCTCCTCCTTTCCCTCCTCCTCCTGCCGCTTCTTTTTCTCCTCCCCCTCCCGTTTCTTTTTCTCCTCCCCCTCCGGCTTCTTTTTCTCCTCCTCCTCCTCCTTTCCCTCCTCCTGCCGCTTCTTTTTCTCCTCCCCCTCCGACTTCTTTTTCTCCTCCTCCTCCTCCTTTTCCTCCTCCCCCTCCCGCTTCTTTCCTCCTCCCCCTCCCATTTCTTTTTCTCCTCCCCCTCCCCCTCTTTCCCCTTTCTCTCCCCTCCTCCTCCTTTTCATCTATTCTATACCCTAGTAGAATTTCCTGTACTGATTGAGAGTAGGGACTGCTTTGTTTTTGCCTCGGCATCCCCTGCGTCTCGCAGAGCGCCTTGCTCTTAGTAGCAGATGTTGGCTTAATTGAATGGAACTGCTTTATTTTAACAATGACCGAAGCAATCAGTCACGCCATCTTTCTCAGACTCTGGGAGACTTTCCCAATCCCTGGGGTACCGGGGTCCACACGCCGCCTCGGGCGCCTCAGCTAGTGAGTGAGGAGCCTCCGGGGACCGGGAGGGGAAAGGTCTGGGCGCCCGGGCCGCGAGCTCCAACCTCCAGGCAGGACCTCTCCCCACCCCTCCATCCCGCGACTTCATTAGCTCAGGGCCAGGGTCCCTCCCTCAGCAGGTAGAATCCGGTGGATGTAGGCATTTCACAACACGCCCCCACAGCGGACCAATGAGAGAGAGAGTCAAAGGTTACCTATTTCTGCGGCCAATCAAAACGAAGCCCTGCTCTTTGCTCCGGGCTTCCTCGCCGGGCTAAGCTTGTTAAAGAGGCATGCTCAGTCTGCGGGCATTGTTAGGCTTTGCCAGAGTAAGTTTCGGCATTGCTGGTTTAAGAAGTGATCAGCCCCTCCCCCGCCCCTCTCGGGGTTCGAACCAATGAAGGGGACTGAAATGTGGCCCGCCTCTTTCAGCCTCTCCTCTCCAACTCTCGTGGTCATTGTCCGGTCCTACTCTGACCACCGAGTCCCGGGGTTGTCAGGTGAGCCCCGCTCGGATTCAAGGTCTTTCCGGGGGACCGAGAGCGGGGAGGGGTCCGGGACTTTGGTAGGAAGCCCAGCCCCCCCGAGTTTCTCTGCTGGGCCGAAGTGGCCTTCCTGGCCCGAATTCCCGGGCCCCTTTCTCAGTCTCGGTCTTCCACTCCGGGGAATGGATCGAGTCTTGGGGCTGGAGGCGGGCGGGAGACCTGGAGCCTGAACTCTTTCTCTTTCTCCTGCTTCAGGAAGCCTACCATCCTCCCCATGGCCCTGAAGCGTGTCTCCGCGTGGCGGCTCCTGAGCCGAATCCACAGTCCCGTCCTGGACTTGGTGAGAGGCCGAGGCACCCAGGCCGCGACCCGTGGTGAGTTGGGGCCCGGGAAAGTCGGAGACTTAGAGCTGGACGGACCTTAAGAGATCATCTGGGCCTTCTCTCCCCCTTTATAGATGGGAAACTGAGGCTCATCAAGGGAAAACTCCTTGCTCAGAGTCAGTTATTTAACTGGAACATGGATTCTCTCTCCGAGTCTGGTATCCATTGCACTGACTCCTGGGATCCAGCTCTCCCATTACAAGTGACCCCCTCTCCAACCCCCACATGGGTCCCTTTTTCCTTATTTGAGACCCACAGAGGACTGGACTCCCAAGGAAGTTCCAAGGAGCACTGGTGGGATCGGGACATCTAGACTCGGATTCTGATTGTGCTGCTCAGCAGCTGTGTGATCTTGCACATGACTTTCATTTCTGGCCTGTTTCTTTCTTTATAAAAGTGAAATGCTTATGAGCGAGTGAACTCCTAGAAGGCAGAAACCATCTCACTTTTGTCTTCGAGTTATTTCCCAGAGCCTGGCACAGGTTCTAGCAAGTAGTGGACACTTAGTACATATTAGTCTGGGCAGATAAAAGACTTCCTTTGTTGGGACTGCAGTGATATCCTCCTATGGAACTACAGATTTGCCTTTTGGTGTCTCTTGGAGAATAGTTTGGTCCTTTAAGCTGGCCTGTATAAAGGAGGAGGCTGGAGCAGGGAAATAAGTACTCGGGGATTTTATGGGCCAATTTGCTCCTTCCAAAACAGCCCACTGGAATGAAAGCTAACCAAGTTATCATCCCATGAACTTTGACTTACAAAGAGTACATACAAAGGAAGATGCAATACAAATCCTAGCAAAGACCCCAAATTTGTGCTCATCTAGCTGATTGGGGCAACTTCCCTGATCAGTCTCCTCCCTCTCATTTATTCTTTGGAATGGACTCAAGTCAGAGGTTCCTAAAGTGGTCTGGAAGAGGTAGATTTTCAGGGGACCTCTTTATTTGGATGGGAGAAAAATATTATTTTCACTAGCCTTTAACTAAAGTCCCACAGCTGGGAAATATTAAGTGTCTGAGGTCAAATTTGAACTCAGATCCTCCTGACTTCAGGGCTGGTGCCCTCTAATTGCCCCTCCTCATCTTTTAACACCCAGTTCAAATACCATCCCACTTCAGACATTTACTGTCTATGACTGGGCAAATAACAACCACACTGTGGTGTCCTGTTCCATAGTTCCATGTTCTTCTGGAAAATTAGAAAATTGGGCTCTATGACTGATAAGATCTTTTTAAAATTATTTTTATTTTTATTAAAGCTTTTTATTTACAAGATATATGCATGGATAATTTTTCAGCATTGACCCTTACAAAACCTTCTGTTCCAAATTTTCCCCTCCTTCCCCCCACCCCCT
Source organism: Antechinus flavipes (assembly GCF_016432865.1). Taxonomy (NCBI): domain Eukaryota; kingdom Metazoa; phylum Chordata; class Mammalia; order Dasyuromorphia; family Dasyuridae; genus Antechinus; species Antechinus flavipes. Next base: position 655,182,702 of record NC_067398.1, read on the forward strand.
CCCCTAGATGGCAGGTAGGTAGTCCAATACATTAAATATGTTAAAATATATGTTAACTGATAAGGTCTTTTACAACTCTAAATATATGACCCTCCATGAAGCTTTCTTGAATCCCAGATCCCTATCTTCAATAAGCACTTATTATCTACTATATGAAAGGCACTATGCTAGATGCTGGGGATATAAAGATAAAAGTGAAACAATTAAATAGCTTACATTCTAATCCAGAAGACATCCCATTCTCTCAAAAACACACACATACACACACACATATAGATAGATAGGTAGATACATAGATACATATTTACACAAAGAGGATACAAAAATAGTGTAACTTTGAGAGTAGCAGCTTGGGAAGGGGGGAATCAGGAAAGGTCTCATGTGGAAGGTAACAAATACCATTGATTCCAAGAGGCTGGGATGAGACTGGGGACAGGCAGAGGCATGGAGAAGGGAAGGAGGATAAAGTATTAAGTGTGAGGAGCAGAAGTGTACCATTATGGCTGGGTCAAGCATGATAGGGAACAATGTGTTGTGATAAAACAGTAGAAAGGTGGGTAGGGGCCAGGGTATGAAGAACTCTATAATCAATCAGTCAGTCAATATTGTATGCCTATTCTGTGCCAGGCACTGTGCTAAGCACTGGGATATAAAATGTCACAAAAAAACAGTCTCTGCCCTCAGAGCTCACAATGTAAGGAAAGTTTATTTGTGATTCCAGAGATATTAGGTAGCCAGTCCCCTGCCCTATTACTTGCCATTCTCCTCAGCTCCAGTCAGATGTCCAACCCTAACTAGGGTGGAAGAGTAGGAGGGAGAATCTTTGTGAATAACAGTGGCTGTCATTTCTAAACCATTCAAAACTCTTATACAGTGAAAAACAACTCTGGTAGAGAAGTCCTATGGGAAATATCCCCATTTAATGGGTAGGGAAACTGTCTCAGGGAGGGAAACATAGTTTGCTCAGGATAGTCAGTCCTTTTGGAAAGTTTTGCAACCTAGAGACAAAGCGAGGTCTTTCTTTACTCAGACAACAAGGAGAATGTAGCTGGAGGTAAGTTGAGCAATGAGTAGTCTCACTTTCCTTACCCTGGAGTTCTCCTGTTCTTGCCCCTTCAGCTTCTCGCCCCATCTTCAACTGGCAGGACCCCCTTCTTCTGGAAGCACAACTGACATCTGATGAGATCCTGACCCGAGATACTTTTCGAACCTACTGCCAGGAAAAGCTGATGCCTCGAATCCTCTTGGCTAATCGGAATGAAGGTATTGGTCTTGGGTGAGAGTGAGAAAGCAAACTAGGGCGGCTTCCCTTTAACCCCAAGGGATTCCCTCTTTTCTCCAGTAGCTAATGAGAAGGGAGACTGTAGGAAATGAATGGTTGGTTTCTATATGAGGAAGTAAAAAAGGGGGAAAATCTTGGTCCAAGTACTTAAATAATTAATTATTAAATATAAAAGAGAAACAGTATAGGAAATCTCTCTTAAAAATTTACCCAGGACAATATCTAATTAGGCCAAAATTTAATCAGACAGCTGAAGAAATTCTATATTTCTTCATAGGAATAGTATTCCTATTCATTGTATTTGTACCAACTGGAAAGTGGGGGATGGGGGGAACTAGTGATGTAGAAACTGCTGTTTCTGTGACTAAGATTTGCGTCACCAAAGTCACCCACCCTGAGATATCCCACCTACCATTGTGTTAATCGATCAGAGGTGAGTGGCAATCACTCTGGAATACCTCCTCTTCGAAGGGCGTGTAAACTCTACCACCATTAGGAGTCTTTGGTCTAAGAGATGGTGACTGTCCTTTTATTAATAATCTGCTGGCCTTATTAATAAAATTATTAAATTACCTAGAAACTAGGTGATTTTTTTAACCTTTTTAATAGTCATAAGACCAGGCCTGTGGATGTTGGGATCAATCTGAGTAAAGGGCAAAGAACCTGGAAGCTTTGTCTTTCTCCTGTAGGCCTTGGGAGCTCCCTAAAGACAAGATTGTAACCTCTTAGGAGTAGGGAGAGAGGAGGGGCTGGAATTGGGCCTCAGGTTTGTCCGAGCATTTATGAATTGTGTCTTCTTATTTTCATAGTGTTTGACCGGGAAATCATTTCAGAGATGGGGGAACTGGGCGTGCTAGGCCCCACCATTAAAGGTAGGTATAGGTATTCCAGCTTTCTTTCTGTTTCTTTCTTGTCCCTGCCTTTGGGGTTCAGGATCACAGATTCTAGGACAGAGTTTGGATCTCTAATTAGTATCCATACAATTAACAAGCATTTATTAAGTATTTACTATGTTCCAGCATCAGATTGAAATAAATCTACATAGAAACAATCCTTGAGAAAATAGAAAAATTATTGAAAGGAAGAAAATAATAGCATCCATAGGAGGTGCATATAGGCATTCTGCAAGAAACTAAGAAGAAAATCAATGACAGTTTTCTTTTTTGTGTAGATAACAAAGTAGTAGTTGGTATAAGTATTTGAAATAACTCACACAAAATACAACTATTTATGAAAACTTATTTTTCAGAACTGTTATTTAGTTTTTTCTGCATTTGATAATTTTATCAGGATTTAGGTGCATTTGTAACATTGGGAGTACAATTTGTTTGCATTTGTTTAAATATGCGTACTTATTCTTGGTAGGAGCTAAAGAATTTTAGATGACTACATCTTAATACTATACTATACCAAGTTACAGTTTAACCCTCATTTATCCCTTGCAAACTTCACCTTTTGATATTATTTTATAGTATTACTTTCTCAAAGAGTTTAAATCTTTTCAAAAGTCATCATTTGTATAACCTACATGTCTAGAACAACACTTTTACTAACAAAATTAATAACACTGCAATACTGAATTAGAAAATTTATAACAGTATTTCAGGGAATATCCCTTAAAATATCCTCTATATTTTCCCTAAGACCAGAATGTAATTTAGATGCTGGACAATATAAAGAGTTTGGGTAAATACGTGTACAGCATTCCATTTAAACATTGGATTTCTTATTCTATGATTTTGAGTTTAGCTTTCTAATTTATAAAATCATCTGCTTGTAGGAAATATTTTACCTTGGGAATTCCATATTAACAGGATCTGCCCTAGACCACTGTCCACAAATTGTTCACTTTAGTTCCTTCAAACTTAGTGAATGTATCCTTAATCAGCATGTAAGGGTCTTTAATAGGACATCAGTAGTTAACAGTAACTGGAATGTCCCTTATTTTTAGAGCATAGTTGTAGAGTTGTTTCTTCCAATAAATCTACTTTCCAGATTCCAAGCTACCTTAATGCTGCTTGCATCCATTAGTGATACAGTTTAGTATGATTTAATAGGACTTCACAAAACCTTTCAATAATTAGTTTATGTGGTAAAAACCAATTCAAATCTTATGGGGTAAACATCAGAGCTATAGAGACAATATCAAATTCAGTTAGTTGTAACTCATTTGAAAATTTGGAGAGTTTCAGTGTTCACATATCTTTTTTTTTTTTCTTTATCAGGACCTTATAAGTGGTACAAATAAAGCTAAAGAAAGACTCTTAGGAAGGATTTGTAAAGACTAGTCTATATAAAATAACCCTGTCCATCTCTTGATGTTGAGAGAGGGAGAAGAAGGAAAGAGAGAAAGAGAGAGATCATTCAAATAGTTAAAAAATGATTTTAAAATTTTAGAAATTATTTTTATCAAAGCCTTTTATTTTTCAAAACATATACCAGGACAATTCTTCAACAATAGCTTTTGCAAAACCTTGTGTTCCAATTCCCCCCCTTCCCCTTACGTCCTCTCCTAAATAATAAGTAGTCCAATATATGTTAAACATGGTAGAAATATATGTTAAATTCAATATATGCATATATATTTATACAATTATCATGCTTTAGAAACTAATTAAAATAGTTCTATGTGTAACAGATTCAATTCAGCTGAGACCATGTATACAATTGTTGTTTAGTTGTGTCCAGTTCTTTGTGACCACATATAGAGTTTTCTTGGTAATAATTCCAGAGTAGATTGCCCTTTCCTTCTCTAGTTATAAAGACAATTACTAATATATATTCAAAGCCTGTGTATTTAGGCATTTGAATGGATAGCATCTGTAGATGGTTGAGTGAAAGTGAAAGAAACTTAAGAAGTTCCCTGTTACCTCCAGGATAAAGTTGAAAATAGATCATTTAAAACCATGATCTTTACTTGGTCTTTTTCATTGTTTTTCACTGAAAGGTCCAACAGCCAAACATCTAGGGTTGCTGATACAATTACAGCTGTTGTGAGTCTTCTCAGTATATATTTTGACCCAGTGGAAAACATTTGAAAGCCAGTCATATATATCTTAGTTCTCAAATGGAAACAGTTTAATTTTGTTGCTTTTCCTGAAATAAAGTTTATTAAAAACTAAAGCTTTTGAATCTTTATCATATCATGGTTTTATCATATCTCCCTTTGAGGATATATGTTTCCTCTATATCATTCACTTAAAATATAATTTCATACAGACATAAATTTTACACATGAAGATATAACTGTTAAACCAATGAGCAAAGATTTGTCTTAGTTGCTTAGACTAGGAAGTCAACAATTACTGTCAAATTCAGGACAATAAGTCTGTTTGATTTCAAGTAAAAGTTATAGATACCTTTTGGAGCAATCAATCTTTCATCAGAGTTCTACTCTACTTACAGGGTATTATAATAAGGCTCAGAATTAAGTAGGTGGGAAATGGGAAATATTCCTGCTCAAAAAGGAAATATAGTGAGAAACTGCTTCAAGAGGATCCTACCATTACCTTCATAAAGTTTTCTTTTCAACCTTCCTAATGATCTGCATGCACTGATAATATTTTCCAGCTGGCGTATTCTTGAAATGATTCTTGGCATTTTCCTTTGAACTATGGAGTATAGGCTTAACATCAGTCAAACAGTTATATCTGAGGTCAAAATTCAGAGCAAATGAAATTATAGTTCCATCTCACTACTTACAATTTTTTTATAAGATTTTGAGTTCCAAAATTTTCTCCCTGCTTTCTTTTCTCTCTCCCTAAGATGGCAAGTTAACTGATGTAGGTTATCCATGTGCAATCATGTTAAACATATTTCTATATTAGTCATGTTATAGAAAAAAGAAACAGAACATCTACATTTAGACTCCATAGTTCTTTCTCTGAATGTGGATAGCAGTTGTTATAAGTCTTTTGGAATTGTCTTGGATCATTATATTATTGAAAAGATACTGCTTATAATTAAAAGCAAAGTGCAGTTGGTTTTCATATGGCAATAAATTAACAATAAATAAGAAGTTATCTTTAGTGCTTATTAAATAAATGCAAAGATTTTCCAAAAATGTTCATTCAACATCGTTCTTTTCTAGTTTAATAAACATATCCTGCTATAAAAATCAGGCATTAGAAATTGAAAAAATAACCACATTCTGGATTTTCACATTTACAATGAATACATGACAGTTCAGTCAGAACTCAAAAAAACACTGGCTACTATTGACCTAGATATCATAAGGTATACCATATTAACCCCTAGGGGAAAAAATCCTCTAAACTAGAATTTTTTGATACTATTGAATGTAACTTCAATATATATAATTCTAGGTACATATCCATAATTTTTGGAATTAATGGACAAATCATCATATAAATCACTTTTATGCCCTAAGCAAACTTGTAAGTCATCTACCATTTTGACTGTATTTGTGTTGAAGAAAAGGACCTCAGTTTCTAAGTAAACAAATTTGCTCTTTAATTTTTTTGGCAAGCACATGTTTGGCATTTGAACTATATGGCCAGCCCAAAAGAGCTGTGTTCTAGACAGTAGAGTTTGTATGCTTGACAGTTTAGTTCAAGAAAGGATTTCAGTATCTGGTATCTTATCTTAACTGTTTTATGCCCTTTACACAGGGCAAGTGCTCACATAATGGTAAGAAAAAGCAATACAAGGACACTCTCAAAGTCTCTCTAAAGAAGTCTGGAATTGATTGTGTGGCATAGGAGACACTAGCACAGGACTGTCCATCATGGCAGAGAAGGTGTTGTACTCTATAAGGAAAGCAGAATTGAAGTAGCTCAAAAGAAATTCAAGATGCACAAGTTTAGAGAATCCAGATGTTCACATAGACTATTTGTGCCCGACCTATGGTAGAGCATCCTGACCTAATATTGCTCCAGTTAACCACAGTCAGACACACTGTAACATGATCTACCACAGTGTTGTTATTTTGATCCTCTTGGAGGATGAAGGACAACAACCAAACAAACAAATTTACTATTTTAGAATTTATTTATTCTATAGATAATCTCAGATAATGAAAATTTAGTCTTTTATACTATTCCCAAATACTAAGTAATTACCATTATTCATTTTAAAGTAAATTAAATAATTGACAGTTTTATTTAAAACATAGACACAAAACAAATTGCTGGTCAAGTGACATTCTGAATTATCTTACTTTGTCAAAATTGATAGATGAATATTTTTTTTAATTCATGAAAAATCACCAATTATTTGCCTTCTAACCTAAACTAGTCTCTTTCTTTCCAAGATGGAGAGAAGAATTAATAATAGGCGATTAATCTCAAAATCTCAAATACTGATTTTTTTAAAATAGTATTTTATTTTTCCAAATACATGCAAAAATACTTTTCAACATTCACCTTTACAAAACTCTGTGTTCCAAATTTTTCTCCCTCTCCTCTTCCCTTCCCTTTCCCTAAGATAGCAAATAATCTGATACTAGGTTAAACCTGTGCTGTTTTTTATAATAAGATGATTCTTAACCATTAGAGAAGGATTAAAAACTGCAAACACTATTTATTCTCTTTTCTCCACTTTTGGACTTCACTGGAGATAAAATTTCTAAATTGACTTCAGTGCTATTTATTTTACAATCAGTGAAATCACTTTCTTTTCATCTGCTAGAATAATAAATCTGTCACTCCCAAGGAAAGAGAGAAAGTGATCTATTATTTACATGTGCCTTAGTACTAAAGGGTTGCAACCTCAAACCCTACTAGAATCTTTAACCACAATTTGGAAATTTATAGTAAATGTTTCCTTTTGGTTCACAAATTTGCATTGCTATATATTTCTGCATAGGGGGAAAGAATCACCTTTCCTCTTAACTCTTCTTTTTCTTTGCTTTCCCATCCTGACCAGTATTGGGAACACAAAGATGAGATTATATCTTTGAAAAGACTGAAATTTTGCAGAAAACAAGTTCCTACTCTTTTTCTGCTTGTTCTTAAGACTTGTAGGGCTTGTTTATAAATGATTTGACATCTTAAAGAGAGAAATTGGATCTTATTGACTTCAGACCTAGCCATTGCTACATGGAGAACACTAAATAAGTCAAATGTCCTAAGGTTACGGCTTGTAATTTCTCCACTATCACAGCAGCTATTGCCACTAGTAGATGTTAGAGGCATTCTGGCATCTCCTTCCTGAAACTGAAGGCACTTAGTAACCAGATCAGGTGCCTTTTCTCTGAGAGTTCCATGAAGGCAACATGGCAGCATCCAGAGTATATGCATTTAGGCAGTCTGTAAAAGACTCTAAAGAAGAATCAGCAGCAGTGCTCTTTTTTTATGCAGGTATCAAAGTAGTAACTTTTATAGGCATCTAAAAATAATTCTTGTATAATACAATTATTTTTCAAAACATTTTTCAGAACGGTACTGTAGTTGTTCATTGGAAAGGTTCTCAGGACTTAGGTACATCAATAATGTTGGTGTAATGTTGACAGGATAATCTCTTCAGCTTGGTTCAAATATGTGCATCTATTCTTAGTAGTAACAAAAGAATTTTAGGTGACTTCCCCCTAAGATCATTCTGTGTTACCATTTAACCCTCTTTATTTGGGGGATTGCTTTGCCCACAGCTTCTTGTCCCTCATGCTGGGTGGCAATAGCTGATAGTGTAGTTAGCTGGGAACACATGTAGATTTAGTCTCTTTAAGAGTTGGGGAATTAAATCAGTTCCAATAGAACAGTAATGAACTGAACCAGCTACACCCAGTGAAAGAACTCTGGGAGATGACTATGAACCACTACATAGAATTCCTAATCCCTCTATTTTTGTCTGCCTACATTTTTTATTTCCTTCACAGGTTAATTGTACACTATTTCAAAGTCCAATTCTTTTTATACAGTAAAATAACTCTATGGACATGTATACTTATATTGTATTTCATTTATATTTTAACATATTTAACATGTATTGGTCAACCTGCCATCTAGGGGAGGAGGTGAGGGAAGGAGGGGAAAAGTTGGAATAAAAGATTTTACAATTGTCAATGCTGAAAAATTACCCATGCACATATCTTGTAAATAAAAAGCTATAATAAAAAAAGAGTTAGGAGATTAATTAAAAAAAAACAAATACAGATCTCAAAATGTCCTCGAGGACTTAATAACACTGTGCTGGAACTGAAAAAAAAAAAGAATTGGGGGATTGGGAATTGAATCTGAACCACAGAATATTCATCCCTAAGGTCCAGTTTCTTCATAATAGAATGACTTCATCAAGAAGTCCCTGGGGACTTAGGACTCGGTCTATCTAATGGATTGTGTCTGTTCTCCCAGGCTATGGCTGTGCTGGGACCTCATCTGTAGCCTATGGACTTCTGGCCCGGGAACTGGAGCGTGTAGACAGTGGTTACCGGTCAACCATGAGTGTCCAGTCCTCCTTAGTCATGCACCCCATCTATGCCTATGGCACTGAAGAGCAGCGACAGAAGTACTTGCCCCGACTGGGTGAGAGTAATACACTTGGAATGTGGGACTCCTCACCCAGCTTCCTGAGCCCACTGAACCGCTAAGAACCCCTTAGCCTCTTCTCTATTAGCTGCCTCTAACCCCTTGATCTTCTTAGAGCTTTCTAGCCCATTCAGAACTCCTGAGCTGTCCTCTCCCTTGGACCCTGGTGCTCCATCCCCAACTTACCAGCCTTGGGGCACTTAGTTCCCTTATCACAAATCTGCCGGAGAAAAGAAAACTTAGATGATGGAAGGCTAGCTGTCTTCAACTATATTAAGGGCTATTACAGGAAAGAAAAATTAAATTGATTTTGATTTGTCCCAGAAGGTAGAACTGGAGTTGAAGGGTGGAAGACTCTTAGAGGTGATTTTATATTTGATTTCAGGAAAAAATTGCTAATAATCAGTGCTGTACAATGGGCTGCTCCCTCTAGAGGTTCCTAGAATTCTCCAGATAAAGGTTAGATGACTCCTGGTTGGGAATATGGAACAAAAGCATTTCTATTCAGGTTTAGTTGGGTCTGGATGGCCTCTGAGGTTTTCTCTGACTCAGGTCCTAATTCTACCCACTCTTCAAAGAACCCTGAGTCCTTCCCCAATTGACCTTCTTAAGACTCCCTTTTGGAGAAGAAGCAACCTGGTCTAGTGAAAAGAACATTAACTTTGGAGTTAAGAGATCTGGGTTCCATTCCTGGATGTATGACTTTGGACAAGTCACTTAGTCTCTCAGGACTTCTACAGAATGAAGGAATTGAATCAGATACTTTCCAAGGTTCTTATCAATTCCACCAATTCTTTGAGTCTCTGAGACCTGTGACCCACCTCCCTGAGCCTACTCACCTTCCTGTGGTTCCCCTCTCTTCATCTCCTACCTTCCCCCCTGTCTAAGCTTCCAGACAAATCTTCCTGCGCCTGCTCACCCACCAGGGCATCCTGAGCTCCCTCCCTAGTGATATACTCCAATACCTGATCCAGGTTTCCAAGTCTGCCAGCCTTCTTTCCTGGGCCCCCTAAACATTCTCCTTATTAACCTTGCTAATCATGACCCATAAATTTAATATAACTCTTGATATCAACCTTACTGATTCTTGTTCCCCAAGAACAAGGAATTTGTGGGAACAAAATCCACAAATTTTGGATTTGTTGGCCCCACAAACTAGGCTCCCCCAGGGTTTTTGAACGTCATTGGTCCTGCTAGGGCTTTGCAAGATCCAAGAGCCATAGAGATGCCTGTGCAGGGGGAATTACAGGGAGGTGATCTGGGAGGAGGGAAGAAGTTTTCAGGGGAAGTAGGGGGTCCTCTGACTATGGGTTTGGTTGACAGCAAAGGGGGAACTCTTGGGCTGTTTTGGGTTGACGGAACCCAATCATGGAAGTGACCCAGGCAGTATGGAGACTAAGGCCCGCTACAATGCAGCCAGCAAGACCTACACCCTGAGCGGCTCCAAGACCTGGTGAGGGGGTGAGGGTGGGGACTCCTATCGACAACATCTATAGAATGAGAGGGTTGGACTGCTAAGACTGGCTTCAAATCCTTGTCATTCTATGAGGCTTAAGAAACCGGGTGGGCGGTTCTGTGGTGGTGGAGGAGGACTTTGGAGAGAAGCTGCCCTTTCCACAGCTATTCCCTATCCCTCCCTTTAGGATCACAAATTCGCCCATGGCTGACCTCTTTGTGGTCTGGGCTGTGTGTGAGGACACTCAGGTGCGGGGCTTCCTGTTAGAGAAGGGGATGCGTGGATTATCGGCTCCCAAGATCGAAGGCAAGTTTGCGCTTCGGGCCTCGATCACAGGAATGATCCTCATGGATGACGTGGAAGTGCCAGAACAGAACATGCTGCCCCATGTGTCCGGCCTTGCTGTGAGTGACCCAGAGTCAGAAAACAGCAGGTGTAAAGTGGGAAGAGGAGGAGGGAGACCCTGAGGAGGGGAACTAGAATAATTGAGGGAGATTCAAGGAGTTTAACTCAAGTCCAGGAAAAGAAGAGTACTGGATTTAGGGTAAGGGGACCTGAGTTCAAATTCTGACACATCTACTTACTGCTTGATGTTGGTCAAGTCATTTAACTTAAGCCTCTGTTTCCTCCTCTGTAAAATAAGATTAGACTAGATGATTTTTAATAACAGATCCCTAGGTAAGGATGAAGCCCTGACATAGTAAGGCATCCCGGCCCCTTCTCTCTTTTCACAGGGCCCCTTTGGATGTCTGAACAACGCTAGATATGGCATTGCTTGGGGGGCGCTGGGTGCTGCAGAGTTCTGTCTGCATACAGCCCGGCAGTACACCCTAGACAGGTAACTGGAACCTGGACCTTCCTTCTCCCTTCCCCTTTCTTCCTTCCCCCTGGCTGGTACTCAAGCTGATAGGTCCAACAATCAAGGCGGGCTTCCTGGAGGAGGTGGGTTTATCTGGTTTTCCAAGAAGTAGAAGGGTGCTAGCAAAGCATGAATGAGTCTAGCCTGGGTGAGGGGAACAGGCCCAAGACTGGAGGGGGAGCGGGCCAAATACAGCAGACTTAGCCACTATCTTGCCTCCAAGAGGTTTTCCGTGACAACCTCAGCTCCTGTTTTCAGTTGTCCCAAGGCCTTTTCTGACTTGTTTTTCCTTCCCCTTCTTCTCTTTCTATATCCAGGAAGCAGTTTGGGTCCCCACTGGCTAAAAACCAGCTCATCCAGAAGAAGCTGGCTGATATGCTCACAGAGATCACCCTGGGCCTGCATGCTTGCCTACAACTCGGGCGTTTGAAAGATGAGGACAAGTATGGGGTTCAGGCCTAAGCTGGGTGAAGGGATGGCCGGGTAGAGGTGGCTACTCCAGGGCTAATGAGGTCCTCCTGGAGTGCTCTTCAGGGAGCACTGTAGGTGAGGGAGAGGAAGTGATGTCATTGTAGCCATGAAGCAGTCATATATATTCAGCCAGGTATGTAAGCCCTACCTGGGCCTAGCAGCAACCCATACATCCCTCCAACTACTTGTGCTGCTCCTAGAATGTCCCCTTTTCTCTTTCTTCAGTTCAATCCAAGAAACAAGTTTTAATCTTGTGCAAGACACTGGGGGTGGAAAGGCAAAAATGAAATAGTTGCTACCCTCAGATGCTCCTCCTTGTTGGAAATACTTGTTCACTGGCAAATACAAAGTATCTGCAAGATAATACAGAGTAATTTCAAGAGGAGAAGAGCATTTACATCTCAGGAGGATCAGGCAAGTTCATATATAAGAAAAGAGACTTAAGTGAGCCAAAACTTAGAGGCTCCAGAAGGATTCTCACTAAAGCAATCTGTGAGGTATGTTTTTAACTAGATTTCTAAGTGAGCTTCATAAAAATTCATTTAAAGGGGCAGCTAGGTGGCGCAGTGGATAGAGCACCATCCCTAAAGTCAGAAGGACCTGAGTTCAAATTTGGCCTCAGACAGTTAACACTTCCTGGCTGTGTGAGCCTGGGCAAGTTACCTCAGCAAAAAAAAAAAAAAAAAAAAAAAAAAAAAAAAAAAAAGAAAAGAAAAATTCATTGAGGAAGTAGGGATATCTTGTGAGTGAGAGTGATTTGGCCCAAGGATGACAAACTCCTATGGTGACTTTTCCATAAGAACTATGTAGTCCAAAGAAAAAAAAAATTTTAATCTTGCTCCAAATTATTCTTTATATAAATACAAATTTTCTGAAATTAAGTTTGCTTCAACATGAAGAACACCTGTGCAAAAACAAATCAGTTCCTAGGATCATTGGCTTTAGAACTGTAAGACTCGTTAGAAGTCATTGGGTCTAATCCCCTCATTTCTAGATGAGCTATTCAATTCACCAGGTATTGCCAGAGAACTGGTTGTCCAAGGCCCGTGCTTAGCACTCATTCTGGCTTCAGGCAGCTGAGTGGAGAACAATCCACCCAAAGTATTGTAATGTGAAACATGATGTGATTCTGACCATAAGAGAGAGGCACCACTATGGGGATTCAGCAAAGAGAAAACAACTTCTGACTGAGGAAGGAAAAGAGAGGGAACCCCTGATATCTAAGGATGGATGAGATTTTGACAGGAGTAGATGAGAAACAGGAGAAAAATCTGGATACATTTCAGATCATTTTGGGAAACCATGGAAAGGGTCAGAGTTTCTCTTTCACCAGTCTAATCAATACTCTGTGTGTGTGTATGTTTTCTAGACTGACTCCAGAAATGGTTTCACTGCTGAAGAGGAACAATTGTGGCAAAGCCCTTGATATTGCCAGGCAGGCCCGTGACATGCTTGGTGGGAATGGGATTTCTGATGAGTATCATGTGATCCGGCATGTCATGAACCTGGAGGCTGTAAACACTTATGAAGGTAAGGAGCCCATGTGGAGCCAGAAAGGAGGCTCGTGGCCTCTGACTCTGAGGATGTCAGGGAAATTGCAAGAGAGACACCCAGTCTCCAGCCTTAGCGCTGCTTCTGAGCTTGCAAGTCCCTGTCATTTTTGAATCTGTAAAATCAATGTCATCATCCTTACACTATTCATTTTACAGGATTATTGAGAGGATCAAATGAAACATTATCCACAAAGCACTTTGTAATCTTAAATGCTATATAAATGTCAGCTATTATTATTGTCTTCATTTGTAGATCTATCTATAGCTATCTGGCTCTTTTCTGAACTGTATCACTAAATGCCATCTGGATGTACCAAAGGCATCTCAAATTCAGCATGTCCAAAATAGAATTCATTATTTTTCCTTGAAAATCCCTTCCTCCTCCAAACTTCTCTAATTCTATTTAGTGTACACTATCTTAGTCACCCAAGTTTGCAACCATGGTGTTGCTTTTTTTTTAAAGTATATAATAATTTAATCTCATTAGCTTTCAAAAAATTATCCTATTTATTTGCATTTCTTTTTAACTTCTCTTCTGTGTATTTTTAAAAATAGCCCTTTCTTTTCTTTTATGCCTTTTCCTTCTCTCCTTGATATCTTTGGTGAATAGGTTTCATATTGTTATCATTGGCTGTTGCTTGTATATGACATTTCATTGCAGCTCCTGAGACTTCATAGGGGGTCTGTAATCTCTACCACTCACTTCCCATCACCCCTGTCTCTCAGAATTCCTAGAATCATTCCTTCAAAGAACACCTCAGATGCTAACCTCTTCCATAAGTCTCTATGATACTTTGCCCTCAAGTTTATTAATGCTCTCTCCCTTCCTAGATTCCTTTGAAATACTTTATATATATTTTGGGATTATACTATGTGCACAAGCATGATAGAATGCAACCTTTTTGAGGTCTGGGAATATTTCTTTTTGGCTTTCATATCCTGAATGCTTAGCATATTCTCTTGCATTTAGTTAACATTTAATAAATGGTTATTAAACTGAACAATAAGATGTTTGGGATATGAATAAAACAGTTTAAAACTGAACTTTTTGTAACTGTCACCTCTGGTCCATTTTCCATGGACTGGTATCCCATAGAGCTCTTTTTTTAAAAAATAGAATTTTAGAGAGAGAAGGACCTTCAAGATCATCAAATTTAAACTTCTTATTTTATAGAAAGAGAAACTGAAATCCAAAAGGGGAAATGAATTGCCTAAAGTTACAGTGATTCATTGACATACCTGGTGCTAGATCTAAATCACTAGAATCCCAAGCTAAAGCTTGGAGAACTTAACTGGGGAGAGAAGTCCAGGTATAATATATAGTGTTTCCTATTCCTTATTGCTTTTAGGAATAAGCCCCAGCACTTTTTAAAAATAGTATTTTATTTTTCCAATTACATGTAAAGATAATTTTCAACATTCATTTTTATAAGATTTTGAGTTCCAAATTTTTTCTCCCTCCCTCTCATCTCCCCTCCTCAAGACAGCAAGAAATAGATTATATGTGTGCAATCATGTAAACATATTTCCACATTAGTCATGTGGAAACAGAACAAAAGAGAAAAGCCACCAAAAAAAAAAAAGAAGTGAAAATATTATGTTTTAATCTGTAGGCAAACTCCATAGTTCTTTCTCTGGTTATGGCTAGCAATATAAGGCTTTTGGAACTGTCTTGGATCATTGTATTGCTGAGAAGAGCTAAGTCTCTTATAATTGGTAAACACACAATATTGCTATTATTGTGTACAATGTTCTCCTGATTCTGCTCATTTCATTCAGCATCAATTCATGTAAGTTTTTCCATGTTTTTCTGAAATCATCTTACTCATCATTTCTTATATCACAATAATATCCCATTACATTCACATGCCACAACTGGTTCAACAATTCTTCACTTGATGGGCATCCTCTCTGTTTCTAATTCTTTGCTACCACAAAAGAGCTGATATAAATATTTTTGGATATGTAGGTCCTTTTTCTTTTTTTTTATAATCTCTTTGGAATATAGACTTAGTAGTGGTATTGCTGAATCAAAGGATATGCATAGTTTTATAACCCATTGAGTATAGTTCCAAATTACCATCCAGCATAATTGGATCAATTCACAACTCCAGCAGTGCATTAGTTACAGGTTCCCCACAGCCTCTTCTTACATTTATCACTTCCTCTTCTATTGTATTAGCCTATCTGACAGGTGTGAAGTGGTACCTTAGAGTTGTTATTGTTTTAATGTACATTTCTCTAATCAATAGTGAATCAGCTTTTTTTTTTTTTTTTAATGACAATAGCTTTAATTTCTTCAAAAAGGTATAGCTATAGTCTGAGTTTGTATGCTGCATCCAGTTTGGACTTAACAGTTCTCTAGTTCATGTGGGAAATGCCAAAACCACTGAATAGTTTGCAAAGCTCTGCAAAAATCAGGGGCTATATTTAGATGTTATGAGCCTCTCTGCTTTCCACTGGCACCCATGCCCAAGTGATCAAAGGCAGGCTGACTTCAATCTGATTGTGGCAGGAGGTATTGATGTTAGCTCCTACCATGTGACTGGGAGCCTCTGCAGTAAAGCATCAGAGATGCTGGTGAATATCAGAATAACAAAACTGGCAAAACTAACTGTCCACTCTGAGGCCAGCTAAAAACAATCTCTTTCTCTCAATTCCCTTTTTTTTTTTTTTTTTTTAGGTACTCATGACATCCATGCCCTGATTCTTGGGAGAGCTATCACGGGAATTCAGGCATTTACTGCTGGGAAGTGAACTTGTTCTTCTTAAGGGCTGACAAACATCCTTCAGAAAGTCTTCATTTCATTATGTCAGTATTGATTTCCCAGGTTGTGTTAAATCTGCTTTTCTGGGGAAGTGACTGTTACTTTCCTTTCTGAAAGGTAGAGACTGAGATTGAAGAAACTTATTTCTATACCTGAATGTGCCTTGTTCTAAAATCAATTCTTCTGTTGAAATGCTGAAAGAATGTGATTATACTATTCCAGTCCCTTTCAATGCATCAACTTTTATTAATTTTATATAACTTGGGAAATAAAGTGGTTTGTTTTTAATCGGGGGCAAGAGGAAGATGAATGAACTTCAGAGCAGCTTCTATGAAGCTGCTTGATTTGTAACTGAGTAACTAAGATCTCTTACCCAAACCCCCAAGGGCTTACTAATGCCTCCTGACCCTGCTGATCACCCATTGATTTCCAGACATATCATTCTGTGTTCTGGACTTGGGAACAGACTGGGAACGAGTATGTTAATAAAGTTCACGTGCTGCTGACCAAAACTGTCTATGCTTTTTTGTTCTGAGTAAAAGGAAAGTAATGTTGCTAGAGAAATAGGAATATTATAGTTCATTTTGTAAGACAGCCCATAATATTAACTAGTACCTATGCTTCTTCCGGTATACTCTCGCTGTGCTTTATGTCTTATTCATTTGACAATTTGTGGAAGTTTTTAAAACCTAGAATGTAAATTACTGAAGTCACTCAAGCTTGATCTGTCTCAGTGTTTAGAAGGTAGAAAGTGAAACGGGACAGGGATACTAGGAGGGATAAGACATTGTTGTAACTGGCAAATGTTCACAATTCACATTTTACCTGAGTATCCTTACAAACAAGATTCCAAACTACTCATTTATATAGATTTTAACAACATTCAGTTTTGGACTTTCTGGTATAAGCTGTTTAAAGAGCAAATCACATCACGTGAAACAGCACATCTGAAGAGTGTATTTATTGTTGTAATATGTGCAATGTTTAATTTCATCTTAGCTTTGTTCTCATGCTTACTGACTTACAATTCCTTTCTCAGATGGTCTTCTTTTCTTGGGACATTGTCATATTTCAGGCTGCACACACAGGTCTTTGTACACAGTTTCCACGGTGTGGCAGACTTGTTTGAGCTCAGTTTCTAAAGTATTAATCTTCTCTATCTTCTCTGAGAACTCTTGCAGCTTATCCTGAATGAGCTTGTTATGATGATCGTAAATCTGATACATCCTTTCTTCCAACTTCTCAACCAAATCTGATACCTTTCAAGGCAAAAGTTAAATACTTTTTAGGAATTAAACAGGATTAGAAATGAAGTGTTTATTCTAAACAGTCCCTTTCTGTTTCTGTAATACTTTCCTTTTAGAGACACTGAAAAGCTGTTCTCTCCTCTTAGGATAATGGAGTAGAAAAATACTAGCTATTTTTAAATCTAAATTTTCAAAAAGAAGCAATCCTTAAAACAAAGAAAGAGCATCCTCTAAATCAGGGACAAGGAATGTCCAGTCTGTGGCCATATAAGGTCCACAAAATCATTTGCTAAGGCAATTGCAGGCCATAATGAGCTGAAAGCTAGATACAAAAACCTCCCACTTGCTTGAATGGTATAAATTGATAATTTTGTATGGCCTGAGAATGATGTTATAAATATCCAAATGGCTCTTCACAGAAAAAAGGTTCCCTCTCCCTGCTGGAAAGGATCAGACTTCTCTGAGTTTTACTAATGTTCATGTTTAGCCTGGAGTATGAAGGCTACTGCTGCTAAAGCTCAAATAGTATAAGAAATCTGGAACTGAATGTTACCATTAGCTCATCTTTGGGGAGATAATAATTCCGGTTTTGGCCTATGTGAAAGAACATCCTTGACCTTAAAGTAAACTCTGTAGCAACTGACCCCGCCCAACAAACTGTTGTGCTTTTACTATAGTCCAAGTAGTTTCTCAAAAGTCTGACACTTCTGGCTAGTTATTACTTGAGGCTTTCTACCTTCATCTTGAGGCTGTCTCTGAAGTTGCTCATGAGTGTGTGGTCCTTCTGCCTGCTTTCATTGATGCTGTCAATCAGCTGCTGGGCCCTTTTTTGTAAAGTTTCGATGCTGGCATCCAGAGCTGCAAAGAAACTTGATGTCTTCCCATCCAAGGTTTCAGTGTGGCTGTCTGCATTGGAGACTGACAGTGAAGGGCTAGAAAATCTATGCCTGGATGACAGAAGGGAAAGAGCAGAATGCCTGTTTAAGGGGGGTTGGATGGGGGCATATCTCAAGAGAGGGAAGCCAGCATGATGTGGTGGAAAGAGGCAGCCGGAATTCAGGAGACCTAGTTTTCTTTGCCACTATGTGATCTTGAGTGACTCATTTCCCTTCTCATTGCCTCAATTTTCTCATAGCTGAGGGAATTTGGTCTTAAGTCCCTAAAAGTTCTAATTCTGTGATTATATGATGACAACATGGGCACAAATCTGGGGATGGAGGAAGAACTCGAGAAAACCTTTTGGGTTCTAGGGCTTTTGCCCTATCCCTAGCCTTCTCCTTTGTGCTTTCTTTTCTGTTTTAGACCTTAAAATGAAAGAAAAAAAAAGAGAGATTTGTTGCTTTTTTCTTAAGTAACCAATATAAATCCTCCTCAAACTGCTCATAGCCAAAAGCCACTCCTAGATGAAGAAAGAGATCTCATGATTGCATCTTTCCTTTGACTCAAAACATATAAAAGAAGATTGAATTAATTCAGTTCATTCAAATTTGTCCATAAAACAAAAGACAAAATCAGATGGTCCCAAAAATCATGTTTATTTTACTAGCTTCTCCCATGGGGATCTGTTCTTTTATATTTAATTTTTCTTAATACTAAGGCAGCTGCATATTAATCAGGATGCTAATTAATCACAAGCCTCTCTGTGCCTGCATTCTCCAATTAAGCTTAATAAAGAAAATGAATCCTCTCTTTCCCCATTTCCTTAGTGGGTTCTGTTGAGGTGACATGGAGAGAGTCCAGGGAAGGAAGCCCACATGCAAAGGGCTTTATGTTGACATCCTTGTGCTGTAAGACTGTGAGCCGAGGCTCAATCAATCGCTGCCGCATTAATATATTCTAGTCTGTCCTCAGGATCTCCTTCAGTCCCTAATGCTGTTGGAAGGATTAGAACATCCAGTTCCACAGACTTGCCTGTGCTGGCATTCAGCCTGCGGAAACAGTGGCGGGAACAGGCCTCAGTAAACCAAGCCATCTGTTAAGGTAAAGTTGTGATTGGCTGGAGTGGGAGCCAGAGAAGCCTGCTGTGATTAGCTTTGTCGCTTTTCACAGAAATACAAGTAAACAATACACATGCCACTTACGAACACCGCGGGCAGCAACCCTCCAGAGACGTGGCCAGTTAATCAAACATTCGAGGAGGAACAAGACAAAATCTTCAGCTTCAGGCACAATGATGTTCCTCTGAAAACCGTCCAGGAGGTGGAGACGGGAATGAAGAGCCTAAGCACGAGTATGTAGCTTTCCCCATAAAATATATTAACTACTTAATCATTCTGTTAATCATTTGATAACTAGGTCTATCCACTGTTCTTACATCATTTGTTGGGGTTGTGAGAGGATTTCTGAGAAAAATTTCACTGCTTTTTTAAAGGAGATCAGGGCTTAAGATCAGATTCATAGAATTTCAGAGTTAAAGGGAACATTAACGATTATCTAGAGATGTACTTGGCCTGGGATTATAAAACCTGAGATCAAGTCCCAACTCTATCACTAACTTCTGTGATCTTCCACAAGTCACTTCACTTCATTGTAGGATCATAGCTCTAGAGCTTAGAAGTTTTCTGGTCCAATCCCCTACATTTTACATGAGGAAACTAAGGTCCATGGAAGTTAAGTGACCTGAAAAAGTCCATGGAAGACCTAAGATTTGAATTCAAGTCCTGTTACTTCAAATTCAATGGTCTTTTCAAGGGACCATGCTAAATTTGAACCCAGCTCTTTATAAATACAGAATATCAAAAATGGAAGGAAATCCCAAAATTCTTCCCATCAGTAAGCCCAAAGATGGACATCCAGCTTGCTCTCTTCATCTTGTTCAGAATTTAGTAATTTTTAATGATTTAGTTTTTAGATTTTAGTAGTATTTAAAATAAAGGAATTGGACCTGGGTACAAATCATGATTCTTTCATGTGCCCCTTTCTGAACTCCCCTAATGTCACCACTCTAATTCAAGCTATGAACATCTTTTTTTTCTTTGATTAGCTTTCTTATCCCTAGAATCTCCCTTTTTCCGTTCCCTTCTTTACCCTACAGTTGGAGTAATTTTTCTAATGAATTATTAGGATCTTTTTATGTCTCCATTAACAAATTTCCATTATATTTCTCATTTCCTATCAAATAAAGTATAAAATTCAGATCCTGATATTCAAGGTCTTTCCCAATCTGACTCCAAGCCACCTTTTTGGACTTATCTCAAAAACTTCTTTTCAGGAACTTGACATTCCAGCCAAACCAACTACTCTTCTTTCCTTATGCACATAAGGACCTTTCCCATCTCAAGACCATTTCTTTTTTTGAAATCCTTCCTTTCCTTCAAGGCCCAACTCAGCAGTTATTTCTTTGGGAATCCTTCCTCCACAACTCCCAGTCAAGCTGAAAGTGATCTCTTTTTTTCATATTTTCCTCCTTTTCACTTACCTCATTCTCCTTGATATTTTAATGTGATTTTGTCCTTTTTAGAGTATAAGCTCCTTGAGAATAGGGTCATGCCTTTTTTTTTTTGTATTATCCTTTAGGATCAAAGAATGAAAGCTGGAACTCAGAGGCCATCTAGTTCAACCTACTGATTTTACAATTGAGAAAACAGCTCCTAGCATAGAATACTTGGTGGTGCTTTGTTAATTGCTGAATTGAGGAAATTGAAAATCAGAAAGTTAAGGGAATAATAGGATTATAGATTTCAACCTGGAAAGGAATTTAGAAATCACCTAGCTCAATACTTGAATTTCATAAGAAAAATGAGTCCCGAAGAGGTTACCTAACATCACACAGATAGTAAATGAGAGTACCAAATTTGAATCCAGGTCTTGTGAGTCCAAATCCAGTACTCTTTCCATTGCATCATATTTCAAAACTTTTTTCCAAAGTCAGTGACTTTAAGAGCAGAGTTGAAACTAGAACCCAGGCTTTCTGACTTCAAGCTCTGAATTCATTTTATCACCTCACTTACTATGTTCTGTTTCCCTTACCAGAGAACTTTCGTAATTTTTCAGCAATTTTGATAATGATTTATCATTTTGTAGCATGATATCACCTAATTCTTACAGAACTTTTTTTTTTTCTTTTGGTCTACTACAAACATTTCTTGGGGACATCAACATGCACCACTGAGCTCGAATTGGTATACTTTACCCAAGAGGGCTCCTTACAGAGACTAGACCTAACAGCATTATCAGTTAGTCTTAAATATAGACTTCAGTGGAAAATTAGAGAAGTCTCCAGAAATTCTTACCTTCCCTGTACTTCACAGGGTGTGCTGCTTTTTTCCAAATCACAGAAGATAGAAGGCCCTGCTTGATCCTGACACTGATCCTGTTCCTTATTTTTGAGATCCTGTTCAGACATGACAGTCTATAAAAATGGGAAACAAATTCTCAGAGAAGGACACATGGATGGATGTTATATTTCTATCCACAGGTAGTATTTATTTAATTAATCCTTTTCTGACATCAAGGGATACAGTTGGTGCCCTCCCCGCTAATCAGACCATCCCAAAAAAATAGGGAAATTTAACCTTTAATTACTGCTTTTATTGGAGTTTTCTGTCAGCTACTTGTTTTGCATGGCAGAAAGGAAGCAGGGCTAGTTTCAGTGTGATGGGGTGGATATGATAGGCAAGTTCCTCTCTCAGCACCAGTCCTGAATTTAAGTTGGGATCTTTGCTTGAGCCCAACTTGTGAGTCAGGACTGCTTCAGCTGAATGCTTAGGTCTGGGGCTGGACTGAGGCTGGCTTTGTAGAGGTAGGATTATTGTTTTCCCAGGTTCCATGATAGAAGGTTATGGTTATTGTTTTGGGGGAGGGACATTATAATGTATCCTGTACAATGTATACAGCTTTAGGGCAAAGTTGGAATTGGCTTCTTAGAAGGGAGTAAAGACATTTTTACTGAGCACTTAAATTGGGCCTAGGATCATCTAGGATTGTTAGCTTTTAAAAAGAAGGGATTTCTAGGTTCTCTGGCTCTGGGATAGGAGCTTTTAGATTTGGAGGTGGGTAATATGTGTCATCTGTCTCTGAGGCAAAGCTAAGGTTCTTAGCTTGGGAGGATAATAATTTCTGGGGCTCTGGCTCTGAGATGAGGCTGTGGGGGGTTAACTTTCTGAGATGAGAATTATGTACTGCTGATGCTGGCTGTCACCTCTTTGGGGAGGTCAGGATTTT
The DNA here is from genome assembly GCF_016432865.1 of Antechinus flavipes. Lineage (NCBI taxonomy): Eukaryota > Metazoa > Chordata > Mammalia > Dasyuromorphia > Dasyuridae > Antechinus > Antechinus flavipes. The sequence goes on from NC_067398.1 coordinate 655,204,985, forward strand.
TGTACCCACTGGTTCTGGGGATGACACATTAGCTTTTGGGTTTGTTTGTTTGGAATGCTTGAGGGTTTCTGGTCTCTTAGCTCTAGAATGGGACGATCAGATCTCCAAGAGGAAAAGGGTCCAAGGGCTCTGGTCAGAAGGACTAACTAGCTAAGGGACATGAGAATTTCTGAGGCAGGTTACTGACTTTTGGTTGGGGTAAGCAGGAAGGGGCAAGACATGAATGAAGTTTTCTGAGCTTAATGGGATTAATAAAAAGTTCTGAGTCTCAGCTTTAGACTGAGACCGTCAGCTTTTGGGGGGAATTCATGTCCTCTAGTTCTGGGATTATTAGTTTTTAGGATAGGAATTTCTGCTTTCCTGGGTCATACTTTGGGGAGATAAAGGTTTCAACATCTAAGAGGTGTTAACTTTGAGGGGTGCTATGTGGGAAATGGAGACATCCAGCCCAAGAGCAAGTTCCAGCTTTCTGAGAGATGAAGGTTTCCGACTCTGGCCCTGAAGCAACTATTTGGGGAGATAAGGGTTTCTGGGCCCCCTAGCTCTAGGTCTGATTTGGGCCCTCCCTGGCCCGAGGCTGTTAATAGCTTTTGGAGGTTCCCGCAGACTGAGAGCTGAGGCTGTCAACTTTGGGTTGTTCCTTCCCTCCCCACCCAGAGCTAAGGCTTCCCAGGGCCGGGTGGAGGTGAGATTCCTATTCTTCCTAGCTTTCCGGACTTCCCGAGGCCATCAGCTTTGGGTGGGGACAAGGGTTTCAAGTCTCCCCCTCCCCCAGCTTTTGAGAATGGAGGTTTCAGGTCCCCCCTCCCCCAGGGCTGAGATTATCAGCCTGTAGGTGGAAGAGGTTTTCCGGTCCCCGGGTCTGCTGCTTTCTTGTCACACCTCTGATCTCCCTCAGTCAGTTGGTCAGTTTGTCCGTCTGTCGATCGGTCCGTCCGTCCTTCCGCTCAGCCGGGTTCCTGCCAGTGGAGGCTCCCTGGTAAACGAGACGCCCTGTGAGGTGGAAGTCTCGTCCTAAGCCCCGGGGACGAAGCAGCCGGGTCACAGAGAGGACTGAGAGCTGAGCGCGTACCTCTCTCGAGGACTCCACCTTAGGCCTTCCCGCCTTCTCGCCGCGGCCAAGTGCGCATGCGCCTCCACCCCTCGGCGCCGCCGCGTGCGCGCCACCGCTACCCAGCTCCCTCTTCTCCTAGTGTAGTACGCGGCAAGATCTGCCGCCCTTCCGTCGCTGCGGCGCGTGCCTCCGCCCCTCCGCCGCTGCGTGCACGCCAAGACTTCCCCGCCTTTCCGTCGCTTTGGCGCGCCCCTCTCTCTTCCCCGCCGCCGGCTTGTCAAGCTAGCCCCACCTCCACCTTAGTGTGGTGCGCGCCTCCGGGGGTTAGTCCCCGTGAGGGCGGGACTTCTTTTGCAGAGATACCCCCTACCGCTTCAAAACTGTTTCCCCGCCTTTATCACGGTTCTCTCCTCTGACCCCATTAAGGGGCATCCCGTTAGTCCTTTGCTGACCCAGTGACCTTGAGCAAGTCAGCCCTCTGGGCCTCAGTTTTCCTTTGCTGTAAAATGGGACTAGATTAGGCGATCTCTCTAACCATAAATCATGGGAGCCTTGATCAACAGACTATAAGATGGAGGACAGGAGTGTTTCTGGGTTTCCCTTTGCATCCCCAGCACCTTGCAGCGCAATGAGCAGTGTTGGAGCGGAATAAGCATTTGTTGAATTGGAGGGCATTAAACTATAAGGCCCTTTATCAAAAATCAAATAAAAATTGTAAAGTGCTTAGCTCATGCGGAATATATAGTAGGCGTTATATAGTGGGCCACTAGGTGGCGCCATGGTGCAAAGAGCTTGGGAATCTGGAAGACAGGTTCAGATCCATCCTCATCGTCCTGTTTGTATGACCGTAGGCAAGTGCCCTCAGTTGTAAAATGGGGATAATAATAGCCTTCTACCTCGCAAAATTGTTGTGAGAATAAATTAAAATAATCTTTGTAAAGAGTTTGGCACATAGTAGGCATAGTAATAACAGCAAATAAATATTAGTAGCATATAAATATAATAGTATATTAAATGATTAATATTAATAATTAATAGCATGTTAAATAAATAATTAATAACACGTAAATGAGGCTACCTATTATCATTGCATTCTATTCAATTCAACAAATACTGGACACCTACCATGTGTAGCACTCACCCACCCACACTTGAAAGATCAAAAGTGCTAAGTCTGCTTTCTAAGAACATGTCTTACCACTTTATACGTTTGCACACATAGACATCCCAAGTGGAAAGTAAGTTTCTAGAGAGCAGAAACTTACTTTTAAAATTCTCTCTCCAGAGTCTAGTCTATTTGCATAGACCTGGGGACATAGTCCTTAATGGATGTTTGATGATTAATGACTGATAGAAACTTCCAGCTGTGCTGAAGTCCCACAATTGGGACGGCTCTGCCTGGAAAAGCAAACTTTACTCAGACTCATGGGCTGATGCAAGAGAAGACAAGCTCTAGAGCTGTGTTCAAACCAAATTCCCTATTTTTATATTTTAAATGACATTTTCTTTCATTTCCTAGTTTAATTCTAAATCCAGTCAGTGCCAGTGCTTGAAGCAGCCTTCTTAGTGTTGATGAGGATGAAGATTCTCAGCTTTTTTCAAAAAGAGGTTCAGATGGGGAATAGAAGCAATAGGAATAAGGGTTCTCCCAATGTGCCTTGAGTCTAACTGTTGCTTCCCCACACAACTGAATTTGCTTCAAATATACTTAGAGTTCTTATGATGTGTATTATTTAACTTCAATTTAATTCAATTCATTTCCCATTTATTAAACATCTACTATGGATTGGGTCCTGGGGATACAGAGATGAAACAGGGAAATCTTTTCTTTCTAGAATCCAATGACCTAATGGTTCTGGGGAATGTCCAACATGAAGGCAAGTAAGCATTATATAAAGTAAGATAAGATGAGGGAAAAGGCAACAAGATGAAGGAAGATTCTTTCAAAGGTTCCATGCATCAGACAGCACAAGTCTCTAGGAATTAATTTTTTATATTAAACATATTAAAATACATATTAAATCCAATATGGATAAACGTATTTATACAATTCTCTTGCTGCACAAGAAAAATCAGATCAAAAAAAAAAGAAATGAGTAGGAAAACAAAGTGCAAGCAAACAACAATAAAAAAGTGAACATACTATATTGTGATTCACCCTCAGTTCCCACAGTCCTCTCTCTGGGTGTAGATGACTCTTCATCACAAGATCATTGAAACCAGCATCAATCATCTCATTGTTGGAAAGTCACGTTCACCACATTGATCGTTGTATAATATTGATGTTAATGTGTACAATGATCTCCTGGTTCTGCTCATTTCACTTAGCATGAATCACTTCATTATTGAAAAGAGCCGTTATCAGAATTGATCACATAATCTTGTTGCTGTGAATAATGTTCTCTTGGTTCTGATCACTTCATTTATCATTAGTTCATGTAAGTCTCTCCAGGCCTTTCTAAAATCAGCCTCCTCATTTTTTCTTATAGAACAATAATATTCCATAACATTCATATATCATAACTTATTCAGCCATTCCCCAATTGATGGACATCTACTCATTTTTCAGTTCTTTGTCACCAAAAAAGAGAGGGGGCTACTACAAACATTTTTGCCTATGTGGGTCCTTTTCTTTTTTTTAATGATCTTTTTAGGATACAGATCCCAGTAGAGACACTGCAGGATCAAAGGGTATGCACAGTTTGATAGCCCTTTGGACATAATTCCAAATTGCTCTCCAGAATGGTTGGATCAGTTCACAACTTCACTAACAATGTATTAGTGTCCCAGTTTTGTCCCACTGCCCTCCAATCTTTATCATAATCTTTTCCTTTCATCTTAGTCAATTTGAAATGTGTGTAGTGGTACTTTAGAGTTATCTTAATTTGCATTTCTCTAATCAATAGTAATTTAGAGCATTTTTTATATGACTAGAAATTATTTTAATTTCTTCATCTGAAAAGTATCTGTTTAAAATGATTTATTAAAAAAAATTGCAAACTTTAAAGTGCTGTATAAATGATTATTATTACTATTATTATCCCTATGAGTGGTAATGTGCCTGGGAAGAGATGGGATGAAAAATACATTCTAGATTTGGGGAAAATTAGAGAACGAGAACAGGGGGTAAAGAATAATTAAATTTAGCTATAATGTAGATATATATTGTGAAATAAAGCTATAAAGATAAGTGGCATTTGAAGGTCTTGAAGGAATCAGGAGCTAAAACTTTATTTTATAAGAAATGGGAGACCACTAAATAGAGGAATGGCACAGTCATATCAATGTATTAAGAAGATGGGACAGCTAGATTATGCAGTGGATAGTGCCCTGAAGTAAGAAGGACCCGAGTTCAATTCCGGCCTCAAACACTTAATCATTCCTAGCTGTGTGACCTAATTGCCTCACAAAAAAGGAAGAAAAAGAAAGAAGAATTAGGCAATGGGTAAGGAAAAGACTAAAAGGGGGGAAAAGTGCAAGCAAGGAGACCAGTGAGGTGGCAGTTACTACAAAGGCAACTGGGTGGTGTAATGGATCGAAGTCAAGAAAATTCATCTTCATGAGTTCAGATCTTGCCTCAGACATTCACTAGCTGTGTGATGCTGGCAAGTCACTTAATCCTGTTAACAGGCCTCAGTTTCCTTACTTTTAAAATGAGCTGAAGAAGGAAGTGATAAACCATTCTAATAAAAAAAATATCAAATGAGGTCATGAACCACAACCAAGCAACAACAACAAAACAATAATCCAGATGAGCTTTAATGAGAGATTAACTATGTTTATGGGAGTGGGAGTGGAAAGGAGAAGACAAATGTTTAGAATGTTGTACTGGTAGAAACACTAGAACCTCTCTACTTATACACTATTAGTGGAACTGAGAAATAGTCCAACCATTCTGAACTTGAAATAGTTCAAGAAAAATGATTAAATTGTACAAACTTTTTGACCCTGCAATACTATTACTGAGCACACTCCACAAGGAAGTAAAAGAAAAAAAGTCTAATAAATATATACTAAAGTATTCACAGTATCATTCTTTGTGTTAGGAAAGAACTGGAAACAAAGTGGATGCACATCAACTGGAGTATGGTTTAAAAAAAAAAAACAACAACCTATATAGGACATATAAAGATAATACAATATTGTTGTATAACAATAAATGATAAATATAAAGAATTTGAGAATTAGACTGGCATGTATGTTATAGACTAAAATAAGCAGCACTAAGAATATACATACGTGTATATGTATACATATGCATGCACACACACACATATATGAAGTGAATGCACATTATAAATGAAAAAGATTTCTTAAAAAGAATTTGAACCCTAAGTATTCAGAAAAACCAGTGAAAGTCTCTGAGAGAGGTGGGGAACTTCTAGCACAGAATACCGTCCCCATTTTATTCCATTGTATACATATACATTCATTTCTTATATGATGTTAGTTCCTTTATCAAATGTTTGTTTAATTTACGGTTACAGAGGAGGGTTCTGATGGCTCAGAGTGAATCTAAATGCCAATTGTTTCTGTTCTAGCCAGAAACTCTGGCTTCCCTTTCCTGATAGATTCTTTTGTAAAGTCAGACTAGGGCCATCTTTTACTTCAATCCTTACCTAACCTTTAACTACTGAATGGGCCTTGCCTTAGACTGACTGTGATGTGGGAAAGACTTTACCTTGAAAAGACGACCATCTCCCACTGCATCTGGGGCCATCATCAGTCATCCTGACCTATGTCTTGACACTGAACTCCTATATCTCTGAAAGAGAAAGTGAGCTGATGACTGCATAGTTCTGCCTCACTTAAATCCAATTCATTTGCAAGTCAAGGCATTACCCTCTAGAGATCATTGGTTCTCTTCAAAATGGAAGAACAAAACACAACAATGGGGGAAGGATGTTGAAATGGTTAGTGATGTAAAGACAATGGATACCAATAAAATGTATTTAAAATATCTTAAAAGATTCCATGAACAGTTTTTTTTTTTTTAAGATTAAAAAAGGAAATTAACAGCATTCATCATGGATGTGGAAATGAAAGAAATCTTAGAAACCATCAAGTCTAGACCCCAATATTCTCTATATTACAGATAAGAAAACAGCCCCACAAAGGTTAAGTGGAAGTGGAAGCAACAGGATTGAAAGCCAAGCTGTCTAAATCTAAATATAGCACTCTCTCCACTGAATCACTCTCTGCTTGGATGTGGAGGAATAAGGGAGACAAAAAAGCCAAAGTTTATGCCAACATTTCAAGTCTAGGTGAGCTGGGAGTGGTGGGGTCCTCAGCTGAAATGAGAAAGTCAGAGGAAGGAGAAAGTTTTGAGAGGAAGAAGAGGAGTCCGGTTTTGTAATGTGCTGAGGTCCTGATTGTAAATCCAGGAGCCGGCTCGCAGCCGTCCCATTTCTTGAGCCAGGAAATCTAGAGCCCTGGGGAGAGGTCGGGGTGGATGGATAGGTCTGAGAGTCTTCTGCATAAAGGAGCCATCCATCACCATTCAGTTCTCATTGTGGGCATCTGCATTTAGAAGACTGGTGCAGGATATCTGTCTGCGCTTCTGGCAGCAGGTCCCCCAGGGGTTGGCATAGAGTTGGATGCTGGCTGCACACGGGCAGCATGGCAGCCGGAGATAACGTCTGGGAGCCAAAGAACAGGCAGATAGTGTAGCCTGTGGGTGTGACAGAGGTACTACCACAGGTGGCGGGTGGCCAGGGCCACATGCTAGGGGGCTCAGCAGAACCCTTCCTCCCAAACACCAGGCAGGGAGCTAGATGAGCCAGCATTCACTCCATCCGAGCAGGAGAGCGGCACTACCTCAGGCTGCTAGGAAACTGTCCACCAGCTCACAGGGCTGGGTGCCGGGCCTGGAGAGGGAATAACCAAGAAAACAAAGGCACATCAAGAAGGTAGGAGCTTTTCTTAAGATCCTGGGTACAATCCTAACTCCTGGGATCAAGTGACATAGCAACTATAAAACACTTAGCATAGTGCCTGGCACCGTATAAACTATATAAATGTTAACTTAAAAAAAAGAATTTTACAGCTGTCTGACATTATCTAGGCCAGTCTACTCCTTTTGTAGATAGCCTTGTATATAAGGCCCACAGAGGAAAGATATTTGTGCAAGGTCACCTGGCAAATAACCAGCCGCCTATATTTCTACTATGGTTCTCTGATTCCAAATCTATTGCTTTCCCTATCACATTATTCTTTTTTGGATGTTTCAAAAAGCCAAGAAAACATATACTCCTGTTGTATCTCTATCTCATTTAAGAAACTGGAATGGCAGCATGTCTCAAATACTGATCTACCTGCTCTCAGACACTTCCAGTAAAAATTCTCAGGAGGAGAAACAGAGGAGACCAGAGCAACGTTGAAACCCCCTCTTGATGTCCTTTAGCTTTCCTTCAAGTCCCAGAAAGAAAAAAAAAAAGCAAACCCAAAAACCTCACCTTATTTAAGAAGCCTATACTAATCTTCTTAAAATTAGTGTTTCCTCACAGTGGATTATCTCCGTTTTATCTTTTCTCTTAATCTTGAAATTTTGATTTCAAATCTTGAAAAATCAGCAGCAGACAATGCCAAAAAAGAGCCACCTACCAGTCACCCCATTCTGGGAAAAGTAATCAAGGAAATGCCCTGGGTGAAATAGGACCCTCTATCAGTCCCTAGTGTGAACATATAGTGGGATGTTCCTGCTAGTAGTTGGCTTTCTGAGTTATTTTTGATTCAAATCTATTAACAAAATACCAAAGGTCAACTCTCCCACCCATCTACTCCCCCCATTCCATAAAGCATAATGAGACATGGGGTCAGTCTGGAGTGTTTATTACCTCTATGAATGTTCTTGGTCTAGGCAGGGGGACTCTTGGACTGATGGCTTCCAGCCCTGCTCAATTCCTCACTCTGACCTTTGACTCTCCTTCTTCCATCTCTCCACTTATCCCTGTTGTCTTCTCAAATTGGAGGTATGTCTACCCTTTTTTTCCCCCTGACACAGCCTTCATTTAAGGAAGTGTGCGTGCCAGTCATGTTTCCTCCCAATCTGGTTTTGTTCCTGTCTCTTTAGATTTTTATACTTTGCCCTCCCATTGAGTGCCTTTCCTGTCCCATTCTACTTTAAGGTATTGTCTGTCCCAACTTGAATGTAAATTCCTTGTGAGTAGGAACTACCTTTCTTTTTGCTTGTATTTGTATTCCCGATGCTTAGCACAGAATTTGGCATGCAGTAAGAGTTCCATAAATGCTTCATCTGGTCTAATTTCTCATCTTAAACCTTAAACCTTAGTTGCCCCATTTTTGAAATGGTGATAACACTGGTCCTACTTATCTCAAAGATTCCCAAGTCATCTACCATTGGTTAGAGCTCCTCAATAACATAAGAGTAGATTTCCTTACAGGGATCTGCTTTCTCATATAAGATTTTCTGGAATGTAGACTGCACTCACAAAATTGATTAATGGTATATGTTGACCTCAAAGCAGCATCAGTTGAGCCAGCTAATTTCAGAAAAGCCTGGAAAGACTTACATGAACTGATGAGACTGAGTGAAGTGAGCAGAACCAAGAGAACACTGCATACAATAACAAGAAAATTATGTGAGGATCAACTGTGATGCACTTGGCTCTTTTCAACAATGAGAAGATTCAAGGCAATTGCAATAGACTTGAGTTGGAAAGTGCCATCTGAATCCAGAGAAAGAACTATGGGGACTGAATGTGGATCAAAGCATAGTATTTTCACTTTTTGTTGTTTGGTTGGGTTTTTTTTCTTTCTTTCTTGTGTTTTTTTTTCCCTTTTGATCTGATTTTTCTTGCACAGCATGGCAAATATAGAAATATGTTTTGAAGAATTGCACATGTTTAATCTATATTGGATTGCTTGCTGTATTGGGGAGGAGGTGGGAAGGAGGTAGGGAGAAAAAATTGGAACAAAAGTTTTTGCAAAGATGAATGTTGAAAACAATCCTTGCATGTATTTAGAAAACTAAAATATGATTTAAAAAAAAATAAAATTCCATCTTATTTTAAAAAAAAATGCAGCACCAGTGGTTTGGGATTTAGGAATCTGGTCATCCATCCCCAAACAGTGTGTTGTTCCACTAAAAAAAAAAATCCTAAGCATTCACTTTTGTTTGTTGAAATATGTCACTCAACAAAGAGCCAACTGGATTACCTTGTGAGACCAGTAGGGGAGTAGCATGTAAACTTGAAAACAAGCTCGTAAAACAGGACCCATAATCTAGAAGCGGTCCAGGTCATGTAATGGGAGGAGAGGAATGGCCAGTCTGCCCCAGAGGCAAACCAGGGCATTTTTAGGAAAGAAAATTTCCTAAATCACAAGTCTTTGTCATCATCCTACTCCACAAAGCACTTTGTAAAGCTTAAAGTGCTATATACATTAAAAAGTGTGTTATAAATGTGGTCTTCCCACCAACTCTGCAAAAGCCAGATTGCCCAGCAGAGGGCGTGCTTGAATGAATACAGTAGATAAGAATAGTTTGTGATTAACATATCAGTTATTTACATGTAAATGGATATTTCCCATCTGTTTGCAAACAGTTTGTTCTATTGAGTTTTATGATCTCCCTGAAATATGATTAGCAGATTATGACATGCTCCTTTTTAGCTAGTACAGATGTTAACTTCTGTCCAGACTTAGCCTAAGTGATTATAGATTCTAAATTAGTGGCAGCAGTCAAATTTATGAGAATTCGCAGAGGATTTTAGGATTTTTGAGCTGGGAAGGCCCTTAAAGATTATCTTCTCTACACATCTCATTTTAAGGATTAGGAAAGAAAGGATATGAAAGAGAAAAGGACTTTCCAAGGAAAAAGATACTAACTAGCTGAACCAGAATTTTAAGTCAAGTATCTTACTCCAAATCTAGAATTCTTATGAAATGCTCAATTGAGCATGGTGAGGGGAAGTGTTTTGTCATTGTTCAGGGCTTGCTAATTTTTTTCTGTTGTGACTCAGTTATTTTTCAGTCATGTCTGACTCTTTATGACCCATTTTGCATTTTCTTGGCAAACTGGAGTGATGTGCCATTTCTTCCCCTCCCCTCATTTTTATAATGAGGAAATTGAAACAAACAGGATTAAGTGATTTGGCCAGGGTCACACAGCTATTGTCTGAGGGAAAATTTGAACTCAAGAAGCTGAGTCTTCCTAGTCTTGGGCCAAGCACTCTCCATTGTGCCATCTAGCTGCCCTATGTTCAGTACTATGTAAATAATTGCTCTAGTTATTAATATTATTATTATCCCACCAAAATCCCCTCTTCCTTCCTATCATGATATAGACTCTGGTTTGTCCAGTGTTCTAGTTAATCACAAACTCTGACTGGTTTTTACCTAAGCAGGAAAGACTGGACAATTGTCCATTATCTGTGGACCAGCTAAATTCAGATAATCTCATTACTGACAGTGTGTTCACCAGACAGTGAATTCTTATGACCAGATCAACTCATTAAAACACTTACTAAAGCATGGATCTATGTCAACAAACACTTATTAAGCAGTAGATCACTCTAGATCTAAGGCGAGCCAACACAAAATCAGTGATGGAGAATCATGTGGGAGGACTGGCGATGGTGATCCTGCCACAACGGATGTGCCATAGAATGGGTCAAAGAGAGTGATAGGTCACTCAAATTCAATTCATTTACATATCATGCCCTGACCTCCCTGATGTTGTGGTCATTTTTTATAATAAAGCTCAAACAACAATAATGTGCTAAACACTGTATAAGAGGTAGAGAGATTCTCTAATGGCAAAACCATAGTCCCAGGAGTATGGAGGTAAAGATTATTACTAAGCACTTTGAATAGGGGTGAAGAAGGTGGTAAAGGGACTGAAATAGCTCTAGTCCCTTACAAAAAGGGGCTTAGAGGTAAAGGAGACAAGGAGTATAGAAACAAGAGGAAAAGGGTAGGAAGGAATGTGTTTTGTCCTTACTTTAAAATGAGAGCCCCATGTATCAGAGAGTTCTGAGGAGAAAGAGAAGGAACGTCAAATCAAGCCAGTAAGCATTTAGTGAAGCTTTGATATGTTCTAGCACAGCCCTAAGCACTGGTGTTACAAATATCAAACTGTCTTTCCAGCCAGATCCAATATGAGCCTGCTTTCTTCATTGGACAAGCAAGAGATCAAAACAGATGTTGTCAGGTGTACTTTGCCATCAGCAACCATCTTTCTCAAATTTTTTCTTGATTCAAGAACAAAGACAGATCCAATAACATTTCATTTATGAATCCATGGTAGCTTTGAGAACCCCACCGTTTTTGTTTTTCAGTTTTTAAAAAGGAAATTAATTAGATGTAACATGAAAAGGGATTGTCTCTGCCCTTCTTGGAACAACTACGTATATGTTTCATTCTTTCTTCTCATTCTTCTTTGCTTGTTCTTTAATTGTGTCATACACACTAATCATGAATGTCCCCTGAGGTTCTGTCCTGTTCTCCCTTCTCTTTTATCTCCATATTTTCTCAGTTGGTGATCTCATCCGCTTCTATGAGTTCATTTACTATCTCTGTGCAGATGATTCCCAGGTCTAATTATGTCAATCACCAACTGCCTATTGGACATTTTGAAATGGATACCCCATAGGCATTTCCAAACATTTCCAAAACAATTATTCTCTTCTCTCTGAAGGTCCCTATCACTTCCTTATCATTATCCCCACTATCCTTCTGGCCACCAGCCTCACAACCTTAATACTCCCTTTTGTCTCATCCTATATATCCAGTTTGTTTCAAATTTGTTTCTTCATGACCATTCTCCAAAAATTCCTTTTGTCCATTCACCACCCAATCCAGGCCCTCACCTCTCCCCTAAACTATTTCAATAGCCTCATAATGGCTCTCCCTGACTTAATTAATTCTTTAGCTATGCCATTCTCCACACAGATGCCAAAGAAAATTTCCTAAATCGCAAGTCTTTGTCATCATCCTACTCAACAAATTCCAGTTGTTCCAGATTACTTTCCCAAATATAACTCTGGTTTTTAAAGCGAATCACAATCTGGTCCCTTCCTACTTTTCCAATATTCTCACCTATCACTCTCTTTGACCCATTCTATGGCACATCCGTTGTGGCAGGATCACCATCGCCAGTCCTCCCACATGATTCTCCATCACTGATTTTGTGTTGGCTCGCCTTAGATCTGGAATGATCTACTTCCTCCAGTGCCATTTCTCAGAATCTCTAGTTCCCTTTATGATTCAGTTCAAACAACAACTTTTGCTGGATGCTTTTCCAGTCCTTTGGGCTCTTAGTCTTCCCCTATAAAGTTACTTATCCTCCACTATCTATACATGTTGTTATCTACCTATTGATTTATGCATCACAAATAAGCTACATTTATTCATAAGCCCTCCATTAGAGTGTGACCTTCTTGAGGACAAGGGACAATTTTAAACTTTCCTTCGTATCCTCAGTGTGTTTAACACATTTGTTAACACACTGGTAAATACATTGTTGTTCAACTAACCCTATCTCTTGTGACCCTATTTGGGTTTGTTGGCAGAGACTGAAATGGTTTGCCATTTCCTTCTCCAGCTCATTTACAGATGTGGAAACTGAGGCATATGGAATTAAGTTACTTCCCCAGGGTCACACTTCTAATAAGTGTCTGAGGGCTGGATTTGAAATCAACTCCTCCTAACTCCAGAGCTGGTACTCTGTGCACTAACTCCCTAGTTTCACATGATAAGCCCCTACTAAATGCTTGTTGATTGGGCCCAGAGGAGGAGCTAGGAGGCTGGCCTGGGCTGCCTCTCCCACCTGTGCTTCCGACCTTTGAGTTCCTCAAAGCAACAAGTGGGATTTACTTCCAACTTTAAAAGGAAAGGGGGAGGTCCTGTAGCTTGGCAGAGAGCTGAAGAGGTTGCCCAGGGAGAAGAATATAGCCTTGCCAGTTCCCTGGGCCAATGAGTGGGTTGCTGGGTAAATTCATGGAAATAGAATTCTTTTTTTTTTTTTTTAAATTGAACAGGACTATTTTCATGTCAATGCCTGTGTTTCCTGGAACACCTCCAAACTCCAAATCTGAGTCTTTGTCTGAAGGTGGCAACAGGGAAGAGGAGCCGTGCGGGGTGGATTCTCCTCCTTCATACATCTGGTTTCCTGCCTCCTGCCTTCATACTTATTCCTCTGTGCTGCTGTGGATAGCTGTGGGACCTCTCACAGCACCACAGGCTTCAGGGAGCTGAAACTCAGAGATGTCCAGCCTTCTTGTCTTAAAATGGGGAGTGGGAGCCCAGAGAACAGAAGGGAGACCCGTAACTCTGGCTCAAGGCCCTGATCCCTAGTTCCAGAAACACTGACAGGGCATGGAGATTTAATAGGCTGTGAGTAGGTCTGTAAAACCCGGGCTTTTGCTTCTCTTGGCTCAGAAAGGGACTGGCTGAGACTTTGGGGCCAAGAAGAAATAGGAAAGAGGAGAACCACAAGTTCTCTGGCCCACCATGTTTCTCCTGACAAGTCCATGGGATAGATTTTTCTCCCCGAACCCCAATCCAGTAGGAAACATGGGATGGGTCATTTTCAAGAGACATGGAGGCAGGAAGGCAAGAGAAAACATACACATGAGTGAACGGGAGTCACCCGGAGGGGCCCCGGGGCAAACTGAAGCAAACCAGCAGCTTCATCAGTGAAAGCGAAGAAATCCAATCCACAGAGTGGGATTTCTGGCTTTCCCATTAGGTCCTCTTCAAAATCCCACTTGTGGTGCAGCTCTCTCAGCCTGCCACAGGGGGGCTTTCCTGGACGCCCCTTCACTTTTTAGCCCAGTGTCTTTGTACTGATTTCCTTCTCCATCTCTATGACAACTTCTTGGAGACGGGAAATTGTTTTTATTCTCAAGCTTACCTAGATAGTAATAATAACAAATAAGTAAAATAAAGATTATCCACATAGTAAGAATAATAAATGATGACCTCAATACAGGTTATCCAGATAGAATAATAAAGACATAAAATAAATAAAAATTAGCCACATAATAAGAATAATGAATAATGAAATCAATAAAGATTACCCAGATAGTAAAAAGCACAACTTGGGACCTATGCCAGCTATTGAGATTTCCTTCTCCAATACACAATTGTCCTTCCAATTTACAAAGAACTTTCCTTATAGCGAGGAGGCAGGCAGGTTGTACAAAGATTGACATACCCACTTTGTTATTATTATTTAAATGGGGCCTTGTAAAGTGCTTTCTGAGGGTGACCTCATTTGATCCTCACAACAGCCTCTTGTGAAAAGCACTCCAGGTATTATGTTCCCCATTTGGTAGCTGAGGAAACTAAGATTTCCCGAGGTTTAAATGACTCGGCTGGATCATTCAGTGAGGGTGGGGAGTCTGCAAATGGGAGTCAACTCTAAGCCTTTCTGACTTCCCAGAACAGGCCAAACGGAGGCTCGGGGATGGACCTTAGTTTTGCTCAAGGACCCATGGGTAGCAAATAACAGAGCTGGGATTCAAAGCTGGGACAGAATTTAGAGCTGGAAGCAGTCCCAGAAATCTGCTGGTCCAACCCTCTCCTTTTACCTCTGACAGCAAGGCCAGCGTGCCCCCCACTCCACCATGCTGTCAGGCTTCTTAGAATGAACAGCAAGACCCAGTCTTTGTAGACAGAAATGGAGACAGCTGGAAAAAAGAAGTTCAAGATCATTTGGTGCAAAGTCAAACGGAATGTGGTGGCTGTTCTGGGCTGGTTGGCCAAGTGCTGCGAGCTCCCTGGAAGTGTCAGCGGAGCATCACTGTGTCATGGAAGCCTGAACATCGGGCAAGCAGAATATTCATCTCAGTGCTGTGACAGCAGCTCCTTTCTCTCAGCTGTCGCCAGCAGCCCCTGCCTCCCTTCCCGCAGTCGCACCCCCTCAGCTGTGAGAACCTTCAGCTTTGTAATCTGCCATTTGGAGCAGATGCTGCCTGTGTTTGCCACACTGTCACATCTCCCCTGCCTTTTTGGATCTCATCGGAAATCAATCCTGCCCACGTCTGTAGATCTCTCTCTCCCTCCCTATCTCTCCATCTCTTTTTGTCTCTCTCTCTCTCTCTTTCTCTCTGTGTCTCTCTCTGTCTCTCTCTGTCTGTCTCTGTCTCGCTTTCTTTCTCTGTCTCTCTCTCTTTCTGTCTCTCTCTCTCTCTTTCTCTCTGTGTCTCTCTCTGTCTCTCTCTGTCTCTGTCTCTGTCTCGCTTTCTCTCTCTGTCTCTCTCTCTCTCTCTTTTTCTCTGTGTCTCTCTCTGTCTCTGTCTCTGTCTCTCTCTCTCTGTCTCTCTCTCTCTCTCTCTTTCTCTCTGTGTCTCTCTGTGTCTCTCTCTGTCTCTCTCTCTCTCTTTCTCTCTGTGTCTCTCTGTGTCTCTCTGTGTCTCTCTCTCTCTCTTTCTCTCTCTGTCTCTCTATCGCTCTCTCTCTCTCTCCCTCTCTCTGTCTCTGTCTCTGTCTCTTCTTTCTCTCTATGTCTCTCTGTCTCTGTCTCTCTCTCACTCTGTGTTTCTCTGTCTCTGTCTCTCTGTCTCTGTCTGTCTCTGTCTTTCTGTCTCTGTCTCTGTCTCTGTCTCTCTCTCTCTCTCTCTCTTTCTGTCTCTTTCTGTCTCTCTGTATCTGTCTCTTTCTCTCTCTCCCCTTTTCCCCCCTTTCCCTCCCCCCTCTGTCTTCCTCCACACAGACACACACACACTGTCTCTGTTTCCCTCTCTTCCCCCACCCTCCACCACTATGTTTTTCTTTTTGGTGGTTATTAACTTTGGAAAGGCCTCAGCAGGCATGAAAAAAATGCCAGTCTTGTAATGTTTCTAGTGTTAAGAATGGGCTCATTCTGAAAAGACCCTGCGGACCGCATGTATGCAATAGAGGCAGGCTGCGGCTGGGGCCTCGCCAGGGAAGAGGAGGACTTTGCTCTCTAGCCTAAG
Source organism: Antechinus flavipes (assembly GCF_016432865.1). Taxonomy (NCBI): domain Eukaryota; kingdom Metazoa; phylum Chordata; class Mammalia; order Dasyuromorphia; family Dasyuridae; genus Antechinus; species Antechinus flavipes. The sequence continues at coordinate 655,220,960 of NC_067398.1, forward strand.
TTTCACTCTGTACCTTTTCTCCTCCCACTCTTTTACACCTTTGAGAAAAGGGTCAGAGAATTAAAAGACCCTGGACACCAGGGTCCTAGAGGGCGGCTAGAAGAGTAGCTTCCATTCCTTAAGGGGGATGACTGGGTGTGATCTAGGACAGGGACAACACTTGGGATGCCATTGGTCCAGGGAACTTCCAGGACAGGTAACTCTCTACCAAAGCACAGAAGTACCTTCTCCACAATGTATAGTCTCAAGTAGCTTCCAAGAGCACTGAGAAACTGTCAGTCAGTCAGTGAACATTTATGAAGTGCCTGCTACCTGTAAGATACCTAACTAACTGATGGAGATGCAAAGAGGCAAAAGCTGTTCTAAAGGAGCTCAGAGTCCAACGGGACCAATGCGTAAACAACTATGTACAAAACAAAATGAATACAGGCTGAATTGAGGATATTCTCACAGGGGAAGTACTAAAATGAAGAAGTACTAGGAAAAGCTTTTTGCAAAAGCTGGGAATTTACCCCAGGTCAAAGTGCAATCGACAAAGAGCTGACTGTGGAGTCAGGAAGGGCTAAGTTCAAATCCTGATTCAGAAACTAGTTGTATAACCTTGGACGAGTAATTTAACCCTATCCTTACTTAGGATAGTCCTGCTTCCCAGGGCTGCTGTGAAGACCAAATGAGATAACACATGTAAAGCATTTTGCAGATCTTAAAACGTTATATAAATGGTATTATTCGTACAGGCAGCTAGGTGGCACAGTGGATACAAGCATTGAGGCTGGAGTTAGGAAGACCTGAGTTCAAGTACATCCTCGGACACTTCCTAGCCCTAAGCACTCCAGAGCACTAGCTCTAGCTGCCTTCACGGCCATTGGAGCAAATTGTTTCCATCTGCCCATTCCATCCCCCAAGGCATCGGCTGGTGTGAGCCTGATGGTTACCCTCGGTCTGGTTTTCCCTGTCTGCAGGATGGTTTGGGGGGAGGGGTGACCGCTGGGCGTGCTACAGGTGAGAGGCAGGTGCACAGGTGGACACTAAAGGTAGATGCGCAGCCCTGAAAAGGTGCTAGTCTTCCTTGAACGCCCCATCACTCTAGTAAATCCAAACACACCAGACCATCAGGGAACAAATCTCATTGGAGAGTGTGTCAGGCGGCGATGGAAGGTAAAGTTGGCTTGTCCAAGGAGACCTATTACTGTACAATACCAGGATCAGTCCCAACAGAAGCAGTGTGATGGCACAGCAAGACAAAATCAGTTCATCGGGGAATTTTTTCTTATCCATATGATGAGGTCATAGGGTGGTAAACCTTATCTTGTTTGGGGCTTTTGAATATATCTCTTCATGCAGCTAGGTGACACATTGAAGCCAGGAAAACCAGAGTTCAAATTCAGCCTCAAGCTGTGGTGACCTTGTGGTCCTGAGTAAGACACTTAAAGTTGTTTGCCTCAGTTTCCTTATCTGTAAAATGAGCTGGAGAAGGAAATGGCAAACTGCTCCTGAGTTCAAATTCAGCCTCAAGCCATAGTAACCTTGTGATCCTAGGCAAGACACTTAAGGTTGTTTGCCTCAGTTTCCTTATCTGTAAAATGAGCTGGAGAAAGAAATGGCAAACCACTCCAGTATTTTTGCCCCCCCCCAAAAAAAAAATCACACCAAAAAACCAAATGGTGTCTGAAGAGTCAGACATCACTGAAAAACGATTCAACAACAATAAAGAAAACCTTTGAGGTCAGTAGTCAATGAGAGGAGAGAGAGAGCTGCAGGCAAGTGGACAGCCAGAGAAAATGGGCAGGGCAAAGAGATGGAATGACTTTGTGCAACAGCTGGGAGCAATCTAAGAACAGAGTTGCTTTATGTCCACTTCACAGAAAACTATGGAGTGGCTTAGTGGAGTATAAAGGTTCCTCTCTACCATCTGTGTGCATTGTTTAATTTGGTGCTTGGACAGGATTCTGGGGGACTCTTTCAACCCAAATCTCTGGAGTCCTTGAAAGGAGTTATGTTTGCAAAGTTTTCTAGAGTAAATTTGGGGCAGCATAGAGAAAAGCTTCTTATACTGTAGGTTGCGACCCCACATGCAATCTCATAATTAAATTTTGAGGTCATGAAATTATAATTTATTATCAGTAAATGTTTGATTTGTATGCCTATTTTGTATACTTATATACCTGGGGTCATGTAAAAATTTCTTCAGTGAAAAGGGATTGCAAACAATGAGATGATTTGGGTCAATTCCAATAGACTTGTCATGGAGAGAGCCATCTGCATTCAGACAGAAGACTATGGGGACTGAATTTGTATCACAACATAGTATTTTCACCGTTTGTTATTGTTGTTATTTGCTTGCTTGTTTTTTTCTCCTTTTTTCCCACTTTTGATCTGATTTTTCTTGTGCAACATGATAAATGTGAAAATATGCTTAGAAGAATTACAAATCTGTGTCCGATTACTTGCTCTTTAGGAGAGGAAGAAAAAATTGGAACACAAATTTTTTTAAGGATGGGTGTTGAAAATTATTTCTGTGTGCATTTTGAAAAAAAAAGACTATTATTTTAAAAAAAGAAGAGGAAGAAGAAGAAGAAGAAGAAGAAGAAGAAGAAGAAGAAGAAGAAGAAGAAGAAGAAGAAGAAGAAGAAGAAGAAGAAGAGAAGGAGTTGCACTTGGAAAAAGCCCTGCCTAAAAAACTAAAGAGAGAATGATTTGGAGGGCAGCCCCCAATTGGGTGTTATATAAACCAGAATTTGAAGAATCTAGTATTCCAATTCCATTTCTATTGTTTTATATTTATTTATTTTGCTGAGGCAATTGGGGTTAAGTGACTTGCCCAGGGTCACACAGCTAGGAAGTGTTAAGCATCTGAGATCAAATTTGAACTCAGATCCTCCTGACTTCAGGGCTGCTGCTCCATCCACTGCGCTACCTAGCTGCTCCTATGTTCATTTCTTTATCTATGTACCTGCCTCAAAGAGAATGTCAGTTCCTTGACAAGTAGGGACTAATTTTGTTTTTTCTTCTTATCTTTAACTTTGGTTCCTTATAATTATTGTTTTTATTGTTCAGTAATGTCCAACTTTTTGTGACCTCATTTGAAATTTACTTGGGAGAGATACTGGAGAAATTTGCCATTTTCTTCTCCAGCTCATTTTGAAGAAACGAAGACAAGCAGGGTTAAATGACTTGCCCAGGATCATACAACTAATAAATATTCAGATTTGAATATTTCTTGAATATTATTGAATATTGAATAATAAAAATTCAGATTTGAATTTGGTCTTCCTGACTCAAGCCCCAAGCCACCTAAGTAACCTTAAAATTTTGTTGGTGTGTTATTAAATCATTTCAATTGTGTCCTACTCTCCACAACTCCCTAACTGCCATTTTCTTCTCCAGCTCATTTTACAGATGAGGAAACTGCGGCAGATTTAAGTGACTTGCCCAGAATCACCCAGCTGGTAAATGTTTGAGATTGGGTGAGCACTCCATCCACTTTACCACCCAGTTTCCTGCTTTTACATTTAAAGAGAATTTAATAAAAGTTTGTTGAGCTGAATACAAACCCTGATTGAGGTGTTTGCTAATCCAATGTGACAAGGTTTAAAATTTGCAGTAGGACTGATTATCTTTTGAACACCAGGAACAGGATTATAAGTGATGAAGGTATGGTCGGTTCGTGGCTCTAAGGAATTTAATTCCCTGCTGGAAGATCAAAGAGGAAGGAGATTCCCTCCCCCCATTTATTCTGCATGTCCTCACTCTTTCCCTGGTAGAACTGAGAAGCCTTATGATCCATACCCCAAAGCATTGCACTACCAGGGGATAGAAATAGTCATTTCCAAACTGCCAGGGTGTTTTCTGTGGAATAATTTCCCATCTTAGAAGAGTCTAAACTTCAGGATAAAGCTATGATTTCTGAGGTACTGCTTGTGGAATATGGGATTTTGCCAAAATGTAATGGAAAAAAAAGGCTGCCTCACTGTAAGTAATATTGCTATTATTAAGGATATGAAAGGTTATCTTGTAAAAGAGAAATTAAGTTTATTCTCCTTGACCCAGGCTAGAATTAATGGGTAGAAATAAGAGAAGCAAATTTTAGCTTAGTGTAAGAAACAAATTTCTTACAATTAAAGTTGCCCTAAGATAGATTGGATTACCTTTGAAAGGTAGTGAGTTCTCTATCATGGAGGTCTTTGAACAGAAGATGAATCAGAACTGTAACTAGTAATTATGGTGCTTAGGGAAAATAACATAAAAGGAAGCATGAAGTCAACTTTTAAAAATAGTATTTTATTTTTCCAAATATATATAAAGATAGTTTTCAACATTCATTTCTGTAAGATTGTAAATTTTTTCTCCCTTCCCCACCCAAGATAACAAGCAATCTGATATAAATCAAAAATTCTTCTAAATATATTTCCATATTTGTCATGTTGGACAAGAAAAATCAGACTAAAAGGGGAAAAAACACAAGACAGAAAAAGCAAACAAAAAAAGTGAAAATATTATATATTTCGATCCACATTCAGTTTTCAAAGTTCTCTCTGGATGTGGATGACATTTTCTATTCCAAGTCTATCGGAATTGTCCTAGATCACTGCATTGCTGGAAAGAGCTAAGTTGATCATCACATAATCTCCCTGTTAATGTGCACAATGTTCTGGTTCTCCTCACTTCACTCAGCATCAGTTCATCTAAGTCTTTTCAGGCCTTTCTGAAATCAGCCTGCTCACCATTTTTCATAGAACAATAATAATCCATTATCTTCATGAAACATAACTTACTTAGCCATTCTCCAGGAATAAGGAAACTTATCAAGACAAATTCAGTTAGGGGGAAGGGGGGCTACAGAGATGTTGGGGAGAGAACCAGACCTCAGGATAGAAGATGCTATGAAAAGAGACACAGTGGGACATCACCCCGCAGAGATGGAGACAGAGAAAGTAGGGAAAGGCTTAATCATTTCCAGCAGCTGCCCTCTCAGGACAGACATGCCAGGTGAAATAAAGCAGCCAGGCACTCCAAGGGAAAGAAGGAAAGCAGTTTGTGTCAGGTCGGTCAGACGACTGTTTCCATCTTGACCACCACTTCCCCTCACACCCAAATGGAGATAGTCCAGGATCCTGAGCCCAAAGTCCTGGGAACAGCACCACCTGCTTCCCAGGCCCTTAAAGCAATTAACCAGGGAACTGACCCTGTCGAAGCTGCAAACTGGCCTCTGTTGGCATTGCAGTCCCTCCTACCCAGGAGCCACAGCTACTGAAAAGGTGGAAAAGAAAGTTCTCACTGAACCACCAACGGGCTTGACATTGTCAAATAGTTCCACATCAGAAATGGAAATTGCATGGAGAAAAAGAAAGATACATTTGCCATTTGCTTTGGTGTAGTGGATAGTGTAATCTGTGGAATCAGGTTGACTTGATTTCAATCTGGCGTCAGAGATTTACTAAGTGTGTAACACTGAGCAAATAAATCACTTAACCTTTGTTTGCCTCAGCTTCCTCATCTGTAAAATGGGATAGTAATAGCACCTACCTCTCAGGGTTGTTGCAAGGATCAAATGGGACAAGAATTTTAAAGTGCTAAAGTACTGGCACACAGTAAGCACAATTAAATATTAACTCCTGCTCCTGCCCCTGCTACCCCTGCTGCTGCCGCTCTGAAGATCAGGAGCCTATCTTTCATATCTGTTGTCTCCCCATTTGAATGAAAATAATGAAATCTTCAAACTTCAGTTATTCTACTTTCAATTCTCCACTCCAACACACTGTGACTATTACAATAGCAATGAACATTTATAGGCACCCAATTACATAGCGCAGTTGTGACTCATTATAACCGTTTTAGAAAGCAATTTGGAATTATACAAATAAAGTGACTACATTGTCTCTTCTCTTGACCCAGGGAGTCTGCTACTCGGCTTACGTCCCCAAGGAGGACGTTAATAAGAAGAAAGGGATCGAATACACAAAAAAATTTTATAATAAGTCTTTTTGTGTTAGCAAAGAATGAAAAGCAAAATTGATGTCTACCAGTTAGGGAAAGGCTAAACAAATGTAGTAATGAATGTCACCTATTATTCTTGCTCTATAAGAAATTATGTCTGTGATGAATATAGAGAAGCATGGAAAGTTCTCCATGAACCGATGCAGAGCGAAGTAAGCAGAACCAAGAAAACAATATGCACAATGGCTATGTGGGAAAACTTCATTGCATTAGTTGAACCTCACCCTGCCTGGCTAAGACCTGTTGCTGAGAGGCCGGATTTGTTTAATGTTTAACTCAGGACCTAGGTTATACTAACCATAAAGTTTTCAGGTCTGAAGACTAATGACTATTGACTAAGGACTTTTCTATCTCTATATATCTCAAATAATCCATGTGTCTTTACTGGAAACTATTTTTGTAGTGGCCAAATCAGCTACTGCTTTTTGTTTTTGGGTATTTTTGTGTGTGTGTATGTGTGTGTTTCCCCTTGAGATAATTGGGATTAAGTGACTTGCCCAGGGTCACAAAACTAGGAAGTGTTAAATGTCTGAGGTCAGATTTGAACTCAGGTCCTCCTGACTTCAGGGCTGGTATCTATCCACTGCGCTGACCCTCAGCTACTGTTTTTTCCCCTTTGTTTGAATTGTATAAAATTTATAACTTTCAGATACTGAGGTAGGAGGGGAGTGAGCCTCCCTTCATTTTGGTTCTCTCCTTCACTGGATAATTTAATAAACTTCTTTCTAATTCTGGGTTTTGTTCTCTGGGGCATTGAGAAGGGTGTTGAGAAGTGGGACACACCAATTACAACAAAGTAAATTGAAAGAAGAGACATGAGAAGATAATTCAGTGCCACCCATGGCAGGATGGCATGGTACATTGCACATATTTCCAGATTTGTTCAATGTATTGATCAGTAATGTTGATTTTTTTCTCCTCCATTTCTTTTTTGGTATTTAAAAATAGTATTTTTACATGAGTTGGCTCTCTAGGAGAAGGAAGAGAAGAGATGATAAGGAAATTACAGTAATGTAAAAAACAAAAATTATTTTTAAAAATTATATGCATTATGAAAAAATGTTCTAAATCATAATTGAAACACATATTAAGACAACTCTGAGGCACCACTATATACTTCTCAGATTGGCTAAGATGACAAGAAAAGATAATGATGTTGGAAGAGATGTGGGAAAACTAGGACACTAATACATTGTTGATGGAGTTGTGAACTGATCCAATCATCCTAGAGAGTAATTTGGAACTCTGTCCAAAGGGCTATAAAACTATGTATATACCCTTTGATCCAGCAGTGTCTCTACTGGGTCTGTATCCCAAAGAGATCATAAAAAAGGAAAAAGACCCACATGAGCAAAAATTTTGTAGCAGCCCTTTTTGTAGTAGAAAGGAACTGGAAACTGAGCACATGCCCATCAGTTGGGGAATGGTTGAATAAGTTATGGTATATGAATGTGATGGAATATTATTGTTCTATAAGAAATGATCAGCAGGATGGTTTCAGAACGACTTGGAGAGACATGTATAACCTGATGCTAAGTGAAGTGAGTAGAACCCAGAGTACATTGTACACAGCAACAAGATTATGTGATGATCAACTGTGATGCACTTGGCTCTTTTCAAGAACTTGGTGATTCAGGTCAATTCCAATACACTCGTGATGGAGAGAGCCATCTGCAATCATAGAGAGGGTTGTTGAGGCTGAATGTGGATCACAACATTGTACTTTCACCTTTTTTGTTGTTGTTTGCTTGCTTGCCTTTTCTTTTTCTTTTCTTCCTTTTTTTTTTTATTTGATTTTTCTTGTGCAGTATGATAAATGTGGAAATATGTTTAGAAAAATTGCACAGTTTTAATCTATTTTGGATTACTTGTTGTCCAGGGGAGGGGTGGGGGGAAGAGAGGGAGAAAAAATTTGGAACACATGGTTTTGCAAGAGTGAATGTTGAAAACTATCTTTGAAAGTATTTTGAAAATAAAAAGCTATTATTACAAAAAAAAATTATATGCATTTAGAAAATGTTCCGGAACCACTCTCCTGCCCTTCATTTACACTTGCAGGTGGGATCACCAAAGAGTGGCTATTATATCTCTCCTAAAAGTTCTAAGACTTAAGGATGGTTTTTTTAATGCTTTAGCTCATGAACTCCCACTCATATGTTTTCCCCCTTATAATTATCATTTGATATACATTAATCAGCCAACTTTAATTAGCTGTTAGGAAGAGGTAATTTACTAAGGTGATATAGAAACATTTGGTATAAAACATTTCCCCAAGCTGGGGACTCTCCCACAAGCAGAGGGGCGAAAATTGGAGGACCTTAGGAAACAACTATCATAGGTAAAAAATGAAATAATTGCAGGGAAAAAAGACTTGATCTTCTAAGCATAATGATTTATTAAACAATGCCCACCAACTGCCTAAGAAAGTGGGACCAAACTTCCTCAGCCAAGGCATGACCCTGAATATGGGGGAGACACGTTTATACATTAAAAACAATTAATTAAATAAGGCTAATTAATTAAAAGGAAACAATATATTAGGTAAGCTCATTTTTAATTAGATGAAAGATTAGGGACTTTTCAAGTTGGGAGGGGAGAGGAAAAAAGGGAATTCCCTGAATTCAGAAAGGAAGGTGTCCTACTTCCTTAATGTTTGTAAATAGTCAAGGGAATATGAAAACAATCACTGATTGATCAGTGTGAGACCAGTTGAAATTTGCTTGAGATGTGCAGTTGTGAGAAAACTCCTTGAATCTGTCTTTTGGTCTGACTGGATATCTGGTCAGCATAACCTAGATTACAGGAGGTCTCTAAGGGTCTCTAAGCAACAGGTAGAGGTGGTCTAACTTCCCAGCCAAACATTGCTAGGTTCAAACAATGCAATAAGGTTTTCTTCCAATTCCCACAATTGAATAAAGTTTTCTCACAAGACAGAAGTTGGACTAGATCCATAATCAAATAGAAAGGGAACTGAGCTAGTGCCAGAATTTAGTCACAAGATGAAATTAGTGTGGTTCACTCACTTCCCATAATTAACCACGATCCTAAGTTCCTCCACAAGAGAGAACAACTCATCAGTCCCAGAAGTCCTTTTCTTTCCTTCACGGGGCCTTCTTTAAGTTTTCCTTAGTTTGCCCTTGAGCATTTTGTAACTTTGGTCTGGAATACCTGAAGAGTTCTGTTTTTTTAGTGTGGCTAATTTGTTTTTGCCTCCCAATGAAGACACTGCTGTCAGTGATATTTCCTATTCACCATTAGTACAAAAATATTTTCACTTCTCATATCACTAAAAAGAAAAGCAGCTCCCAATAAATGGGGGAAAGGAAACATGGCACTATTCATATTCTTTGATCCATCAATACCATTGCTAGATCTATACACCAAAGAGATCAAAGAAAGGGGGGGAAATCCCAGATATACAAAAAATATTTAAAGAAACTATTTTATGGAGAAATGAATTGGAAAATGAGGAGAGTGCTCATTAATTGGGGAATGGCTAAAAAAAATTATGGTTTGTGAATATGATGAAATATTATTGTGCTTTAAGAAATTTATATTAGAGGAACCTGAGAAGATTTGTATGAACTGATGCAGAATAAAATGAGCAGAATCAGGAGAACAATTTATACAATGACAACAATATTATAAAGACAAATAGCTTAGAATGACTTAGGAACTCTAATGAACACAATGGAATTAAAAGCAATCATAAAAAAAAAAAAAAAGAAAGAACAACAATCAAAAAAAAAAAAAAAAGCAATCATAAGATTCATGATAAAACATGTTATCTACTTCCTGAGAGAGGGATGGTAGACTCAGAGCTTAGTATATCTATGTCATCTATATCTATCTATCATTTATATCCCTATGCATGTATCATCCATCTATCTATCACCCATCTATATATCAATGCAGATATACATATATGTGTGTGCAAACATACACACAGACACATTTGGATATAGTCAGTGTGAAGATTTGTTTTGCTTGACAACTTATTTTTGTAATGGGTTTTCCTTGTGTTGTTTTCTCAATAAAAGGGAGAGGGAATAAAATCAAGACAATGTTGAGGGTAACAATATTTTCCCATAAGGAAACATGAAGTGAATAAGAAAATGATTGATGATTAACCTAAAGAAGTAATAGCAAAATGTTATTCAGGAAAGACAATAAAGGTTCTTATGCTTTATGTCAATTTAGGACAACCCAAATATTCCCACCTCACCTCCCTCTCCCCTGTTCAATTTTGCTAAATCAGATTAGAGGGACTATTAATTTGGGATGAATACCACTAGGATAGTAGTTCTTAATCTGGGATTCAAAATTTGTATTTTTAAAATATTTTGATAACTGCATTTCAAAATAATTTGTTTCCTTTATAGTCCTATGTATTCTATGTATTTGAAAACATCATCTAAGACAGAATCCATAGATTGGCAAAGGAATCTATTATACAAAAGAAGTTAAGATCCCTTGTTCTAGAAAATTCATCTGGCAGAACAAAAAAATATATTAAGGGAATTAATGGGGGGGAGATACAAAGGAATATGGTCTGGCCATACCAGATGTAAAACTATATTTATGTTTATATATAAAGGAGTGACCATCAAAATTATCTGGTACTGGCCAGTAGAATGGTGGATCAGTGGAATAGATTAGGTACACAAGACACAGTAGTAAATGATTTTAGTAATCTACTATTTGATAAATTCAAAAACCCTAGTTTATGAGATAGAAACTCATTATTTGACAAAAACTGCTGGGAAACTGGAAAACAGGTTAACAGAAAGTAGGTATAGACCAACATTTTACACAGTATATACCAAGATAAATTCAAAATGGGTTCATGATTTAGACACAAAAAGTAATACCATAAGCAAATTAGGAGAGCAAGGAATCGTTTACCTGTCAGATTTGTGGAAAAGAAAAGAATTAATGACCAAACAAAAGATAAAGAGCATTATAAGACATAAAATGGATAATTTTGATTATATTGAATTAAAGAGGGTTTATACAAACAAAACCAGTTCCACTCTCTGTGAAGGTTGTGGGTAGCCCAGCCTTGCAATGTCCAGCCAGAAATCCAAGTCAGTCTAACCCCTGAGATTAAATTTCCCCTATAACTCTATCCATGGCCCACACCATATTTGCTGAATCCCTTTTAGAGTTTTAGCCCATCTCAGCACTCTACCTTGAGGTGTCTTTCTCCCCTCCCACCCCTGATGTACCTCATGCTGTCTTTCTTCTTATGGCTAATTGACTCTTTTAAGGTGCTAAACTTCTCTATGTATTTAGCCTGTAAATTAAGGGCATACTCCCACCTCATGGAGTATACTTTTTTCTCCTGGTTAATTGTAAATTCCACTATTAATTAATATGAATCAACATAAGTTCCACTATCGTTTCCAATTTTTTTTTGTTTTTGCTTTGTTTTGTGCTGAGGCAATTGGGGGTTAAGTGACTTGCCCTGGGTCACACAGCCAGAAAGTGTTAAGTGTCTGAGATCAGATTTGAACTCAGGTCCTCCTGACTTCAGGACTGTTGCTCTATCCACTGCACCACCCAGCTACCTCAGTCATTTTCATTGTTAATTATTAAAACTACTTTGATGTCTCACTAAATGCTCTCCCAACTCTATTTCATATTTACCACTCCCGGTGTCTATTGTACATCTTCATTTTGTCTATAACCCCTTCTCTTAAATAAACCTAACTTTTGCCAAAGAGAATAGCCATTGTGAATTCTTCACATGACTCAATCCCAACATTTGATACCTACATCAATCTTAATATTTGATGCTAAATCCCAAACACATCTTTTGGAATAAGGAATTGCTACCCTGAATATATCAGTCAGAGAACTAGAAGCAAAGGAAATTCATCTGTAAATATGCAGATTTTAGCCCTAGAAAGACAGCTAGATAAAAAATATATTATTTTTTGTAATGCTTGCTACATTACAAACTCTATGGTTAGTGCTTGGGATACAAATTCAAGTAAGACAATTGCTCTTAGGAGGATTTATTTATAAGGGGCTTGACAAATCTTAAAGTCCTATAAAATGCTATTATTTTTATTATTGTATTTAAAAGGATAAAATTCTTAATTAAATTCAAATACAATGTCCTTTCCTTCTTTGTGGTTTACTATGGAATAGACCAGAAGTTATCCCAGTGAGGCAACGGGGTTTCCATTAAAACCTCCCTAGTACTGATTCCTCAAAGGCTGGGCTTTTTATGCCATAGGGGAAACGAAACCAGACTAAAAATAATTCATATTCTAGTGCCCTAGGCCCACCAAATTCCCAGGACCTTCTTCCTGATCCCTTCAAGGGAAGCCAGCTTAGGCTACATAAAACAGAAATCATTCTTACATTATCATAACTGTTTGATTAAGTCAGCATATGTCTCCATTTATAACGAATTTGAATCTCTTTTCCAACTTTGTATGACCTAAAATGATTACTCATTCATATATAAAGCAAATGGAATCTCTAAACAAAATGAGAAGTCTTGGATTTTAAAGTCCCTAAAGGAAAACAGTGCTCCCAGTGAGGTCTGAAATCTCAGCTCCTCCCATGCATCCTTCTATGCTGGGCGTTTCCTAGGTATGTACTAAGACCATAGAGCAAGATCACTGCCTGCTCCACGCAGCTTAGTGTCTAAGGTGAAGGTCACCCTTCCTCACCTCCTCCCCCTGGCTTCCTAGACGTCCTTCACATCTTAGCTAAAACTCCCACTTTCTACAAGAAACTTTTCTCTTTCTTTTTCAATTAATTTCAAATTAATTAAAATTAATTTTAATCCCCTCCCCTGAGATTATCTCCAGTTTAAACTGCCAGTACCTTGTTTACCCTTAGTTGTTTGAATATTGCTTCCTCCATTAAACTATGCATTCCTTGAAAGCAAGTCCTATTTTTGCCTTTCTTTGTATCCCTGATTTAGGGCTCCCATGGTTTTAATTGCCATGTCCATGTGGGTGATTCTCAGCTCTACCTATCTTGGTCCCAGTCTCACCTCTCCAATTGCCTTTCAGATGTCTCTAACTGGAAGTTCAGTGGGATATTTGAAACTCAGGGTCTCCATTCTCTTGGTCATTCAGGATCCTCTTAGCTTCCTCACTGCCTCTCATCCTGTGGCTAAGGTCTGTTGATTTCCCCTTTGCGATATCTCTCGAATGTGCCCTTTTATTGCCTCTGGCATTGCCACTGATGTGATTTGAGCCCCAAAGTGATGTAGACGCCCGATAATGTGAGGCAACAAAAGTTAGGGTTCGGTCATGTGAAGAATTCACAGTGGTCATTCTCTTTGGCAAAAGGTAGATTTATTTGGGAAGAGGTTACAGGTAAAATGGAAGGAGACAATAGACTCAGGTGAATAGGGCCAAGTGAAGATTTCTTAGAGGCTGTAGGACTTTAGCCCTAAATTTCAGGAAGTCACATAATCCCTGTTCTCAGAGGCCTGTAGGGCAGAAAAAGTCAGACCTTAGGTCAGGAAGTCACATAACAAAATAGACCGCATTGTTGACTATTGATCAATGGTTACTTCCTTTTTAGTCCAATGAATCTTAAAATCAACAGGAAGGGGGGCATGTATCCACTTTTTTTTTCTATATAATCCATTCTGTGCTTTCTCCCATGGGTCACACAACATGCTGGACCATTCACTTGATGTGCTTGCATTGCTCTGTGCAAGGACCAAGTAAATGCTTTCTGTTTTGTATCTGAAGATGCTTCTGAATAGTCAATTTGGCTAAGGGGGTCTAGTACCTCATCCCCCACACAAGGATCGGTAAATATGAAATAGAATGGGCGAGTATATGAAAGACAAGCTCCTCGGTGGAACTCATGATTACCCAGTAGAAAGAGAGCACTAATACTATTTAGGATTTCATCACCTCCACTATGAGACAAGCCCTCATCATCTCATGCTTGGATTATTACAGTAGCCTCCATCCTCCATTAAGCCACTTAAGTGATTTTCTGAAAACTCGAGTTCTATCATGTCACCCCCTTCATTCAATAAACTCCACTGTCTCCCTTTTGTCTCTAGGAGCAAATACAAAATGCTGTTTGTCATTCAAAGCTTTTCATAAACCACTCCCCTCCTATCTTTCCAGAATTACACTTTATTCTCTGACATATACTCTAACATCCTTTGACACTATTCTTCTAGCTACAGACACTTCATCTTCCAATTCCCAGCATTTTCTCTGGCTATCCCCCATGTCTGAAATATTCTCCCTCCTCTGCTCCAACTACTGACCTTCCTGTCAAGTCTCAGTTATTAATAATCAATCAATAAATTATTTATTAAGCATCTATTAAGTGCCAGATATTGAACTAAGTGCCAGTGATACAAAAAGAAGCAAAAGCCAATCCCTTCCCTCAAGGGGCTTATAATCTGATAGAGAAGAGAACATTCAAACAAATACATACAAAGCAAGCCATAAAAGCTAGAATTAATAGGTGTTGGGAAAGATTTCCTACAGAAAATGGAATTTCAGTTGGAGCTTAAACGAAGCCAGGAAGGCTACACTAAAATCCCACTGTTTTACTAGAAGCCTTTCTTCCCCAATTGCTCTTCCAGAGTCTTGAATGTAGCTCGCTTTTTATATATTTGTTTGCATTTCTTTGATTAGATTTCACTTTTTGTTTGGTCTTACACAATGTACCTCTTATCAGCAACTTCCACTGAATATTAGGGTTTGTGAGCCCTGGCTACTTCCACTATCTCCCTGCACTATATGGGTGGGGATCAATTGAATAAATGATAATAATAACATTTATGTGGTTCCTACTATGAGCCAGACACTGTGATAAGTGTTTTACAAATTTTATGTCATTTGATCACATAACAACTGGAGATATATGTTATTATTATTTCCATTCTATAATTGAGGAAAATGAGATAGAAGTTAAGTGACTCACCAGCCCTGAAGTCAGGCGGACCTGAGTTCAAATCTGCTTTCAGACACTTAACACTTCCTAGCTGTGTGACCTTGGGCAAGTCACTTAGCCCCAATTGCCTCAGCAAAAAACAAACAAAAACAAATAAACAAAAAGAAGTTAAGTGATTTACAAAGGCCATGTAGATAGTAAATATCCGAGGTCAGATTTGATTTCTAGTCTTCTTGACTTGCTCTTTCCACTTTCTATCCACTATGCCATCTACTGCAATAAAGCCATCCCTACCCCAAACAAACTAAATCTCAAGATGTTACTCCTCATTCATTTATCGAATAAAAATACTTTTCTATTGAATTAATCAATCATAGGCTTTAGATTGTGTGAAAAAAGTTCTTGATCAATTTCAGTAACCTTGAAAGGACATTTCCATTGTACACAAGATGTACACTTAAAATGAATTACGATTTGGTTGTATCCTCTAGGTCATTAGTAAAGTAGCAGACTAGTTTGGAAACCAGAGTTCAAAGAACCTGGCAACAGGGATGTGAGCCTCTGGATATCCAATAAAAGCCCCGAGACAAGCACCGGAGACGGAACTGTTTTGTGCCACAGGACAAGACCTCTGACTCCGGCTTCAGCCCACCCCTTCTTTGCCTCTTTAGCCAAAGAGGATCTTCCAAACTCCAAAAGTTCCACAGAATTATGGGACCTTCCCACTGGTACCTAGGAACAGGTGATAGTAATGTCTGCATTTGAAATCAGGAAGCGGGCAGACATGATGAAGAAGGTAAAATCAAGGTTCCAGAGGGAGCCCAGCTGAAAAGCTACATTACACCTAAGGGGAACATCTTAAAGACTCTAATAAGAGAATTTCCAGGAGTTGTGCCACATGAATTCCCTAAGCTGAAACCTACTTTCCCCTGAACTTTCTATGTATTGGTGAAAAGATTGTATCACAGACTCTTGGGAGGGGGTAGAGATATTTTGTGCCATCTGTTCTTAATATACCACTTTAGCAAATACCTTTTTCTAAAAGTTAATTAAGTCTGGTTGACTAATTTATATCGACTGATAATCATGGGGGAAACTACACCCATGGGGGCTCATAAGCTATAGCATCTTTCTATCCCCCATCTTTCACAGGATTGGCAGGGTCATGTTATTTAAATTACTCCCAGAAATAACTTGGGATATATCCCCAGAAGAAAGGGGAAAGGGCAAAGTCATAATTTCCTAGTATAGAAATCTGCACCAAGAGGAAGGGTACTAAGGGAAAGGGAGATGTGTGAAGTCTCTACCACAAATGGCAATGAGGTTAATAATCTGTCTTGGTAAAAAAACATATTGGTTCTTTGTGATCACTGCTTACTTCTCTTGGTGTTTGTTTATAAATCATCCCAATGATTCATTTTATAATTTTTCAGAAATTTAAATTTAACTCACTAGCCTCTAGTTTACAGACTACACTCTTTAAAATTCCCTTTTTTCCTAGGATACACCGTGACATATTTAACTTTTATAGGACTGCTTGCCATCTGGGGGTGGGGATAAAGGGAGGGAGGGGAAAAGTCGGAACAGAAGTGAGTGCAAGGGATAATGTTGTAAAAAAAATTACCCTGGCCTGGGTTCTATCAATAAAAAGTTATAATAAAAAAATTTTTTAAATCCTTTTTTTTTTTTTAAAGAACCGAGACATTTGTCCACCTCTAATTCTGTGGCATTTCTTTTAAAACTTTCAGAGTGTTATGCCACAGTTTTCTTTAACTGTCCTGACTCAGTTTCCCTGTCTCAGTTTCCTTAACTGTTCTGTCTCTGACCCAGTAAAACTAAGGATTATTCGCTCTCGGGTTATAAATTAGCAAGATAAAAGAGTAGATCTCCTGATTCTTTTACGGATTTACAATATCCTTTAGAATATTCCAAGATTAACCCATGATATCTTTACTTCTTTGTTTCTGGAATTTTTAGGTTTTATGGCTTCCCCTCCCTGATAAAAAACTTTCCCTCCCTTTCTCTTCTTTGTCTCCAAAAAGGTATTTAAGAAGTTGTTGTTCTTCCATTCATTGCTGGAGAATGGCGTCTGGCAGCTGGATGCTGGACGCTGGATTCTTTGGGTCCTCCAGCCCTGGGACCAATATGGAACCCTTGGTCCCAGTATACTTATCTCTGTCTGACTGGATAATCTGAGACGAGAGTCCTGTCCAGTCAATCTTACTCTCCCATTAATAAAATATTAAAACTCTCTAATCTCTCTCCTGCCTCGGTTTCTCCGGCATTACAAGAGATCACTGACAAAGACCAATCAGTTCTTGCAGTGCCCTGGATCTGGATGTAGTTTGTCCAGACCCAGGCCAGCTGGGTACTCCTTTAAATCATCAGTTCCAACTCTTTTACAGTGGTGAGAGGAGGCTATCTATATACTTGGTGGAGATCCTAGGAGACATTTGAACTGCTGAAGTAGAAATACTAGTATGCAGCTTATACCTCGCCTTCAGAAAAGCAGTATTATATAGCACTTTCTTAAGTAATTAATTAACTAATCAGCCAAAGGCTGTGGTATATGATCTGGCCACTAAGTGGTGCTACACTCAAACCCTGAGCCAAGAGTTTTCTCCCAGTATATATACCATTGTATATATGGCCTGAGACTGTCTCTCTTCAAATCCTTCAGTACTCCTATTGCTCATCCTGGAACCTTCGTCTACAAACTCAGCCTTCATCTGCCTCTAACCAACATGGGCCAGCCAACTCACTGGGCAGTGCTGACCCCAATTAAAAATTCATTAGGGAGAAAGAGAATGAAATATCCCTTTGAATTATGGGAATCTTTAATTTCTACCTTGTATCTGGGAAATTTCCTTCAATGCGAATGACCTTTTTTACCTTTACATCACACAATCCATATTGTAGTCCCACACACATTTTATTGAACATGGTAAAGCAAAATTATTCCACCTTTTTTCCCCAAACCCATTGATATGAAGCCATCTCCTTATTGGTGAAGAAAAGTCTTTTGTGAGGGATAGGGGAGAGGCAGTGAGCAAACATTTTCTTCAGCTATTCTTTAAGCCTTTGGGCAATTCTCCCTTGGGTGAGCTCTAGAATTTTAGAATTTTGGTCGAATTAAGTTACCTTAATTCCAATGAGAAAGCTCCTTCACTCTGAATTGTCTGGAATATATTACCCTACGTATACTTTCACTGATTTCTATTTTGCTACTGATTTAGAGAAATGGATTACTTGGCTAAGTGCTATGGGTGCTCATTAGAGAAATGGTGGGAAAGGGATACATAAAGCATGGGTCGTCCTTTTGCCTCAGTTAAAGTGAAACTGCCCCCAATCCCTAGAATAATAAGATTGAAAGGAGGGGATAGATAGAATTCTAGTCTGAAGCCACCTCTCTCTGAGGAGAGCAGACTGGCCTGTGACCCCACCTCCGGCTTCCCCTTCTGGAAGGAATAAAGTCTTTAGAGAAGGTAAGGGTGGAAGCTGTCTTTTTGCCCCCTTCCAGCAATTCTACAAGTGGGAGACACAGGACTCTACAGCATACAGAAATGGTTTTGTCTGATCACCTTAAAGTTACCCACACACAAAGTAAAGCCTTCCATTGATCAGTCTCAACTAAATGGGGCTGGGGAATTATCTGAGGAAAGAATTTTATGTTTGGGGCTTGGTGTTTAATTAGGAAGGTAAGGGTAGCATAGGGAACAACATTCATTTCCTGACCTTCCTGCTTGAAACTTTCATTTTCTTTGTAGTAGTTGGCAGTGCCAGGAAACTGACTTCACCCCTGGCAGTGCCCCATTCTTGACTGGCAGTTTACATCTCCACTCCAGGTCCAGCTCTGCTAATCCTGGACACACTAGGTAGTGCCTCAAACCAACAGTAACAGCAGCAGCTGAATGGTCCTACCCTCGCCTCTCTTGACTTTTCAGGGGCTGCAAAACTTGCCTGAATGGGAAAGAATGGCTGACCAACCATCTGAATGGGAAAAATCATAAATTGGAAGTGAATATTGGTCCAGAGAAAGAAGGTCTTACTCGTCGTATGTCTTGTGTACAAATATTTGGTCCCCTAGGCTCTCACTAGCCTTTCATTCCTATTCCAGCCAAGACTATACTTGGACAAATCTGATTTTCAATGTCCTGCTAACTCATTTTCTTCAGTGGCAACCCTCAGGGCCCTTTGGCTCCCACAGATGTGAACCTAGGTGCAGACCCAGATCCTGACTATGGTTTTCCAACATAGAAAATTCCTTATTCTTGTTTTTAGCTTTCATTATCAATCTCAGATCATCTGATTTAGTGGTCCCCACACTTTTACAATCTATTAGTAAATGTATAATTAATTAATAATATCTGATGCACTTATATTAATTCTATACTACCAATTATATTTAATAAATTAATATGTGCATTTATATAAAAATACATACACACAACACATATACATTATTCTATATGCAGTATATGTATATTATATATAAAAAATATATATATATATAAAGCTTTATATATACATTCATATATATATATATTATATTTTTGGGGTTTCTCTCATACCCTACTTTTGTTTCTATTATTTCTATATACTATATGATTATACACATGTTTGTGCATGTGTAAATGCTTATATTTATTAATAGACCTGTGATTCCACTCATCGAAGGAGCTTCCTTTATCAATGCAGATCACCATTATTCCCTATGGGATCCTGAGATCCTCTACAGATCAGTCTGTAGATATCAGAATGAAGACTTGAACTGAGATTTTCCTACCTATAAGGTCAGATTTTTACTCCATTATACCAAGTTGTCTGCTCACCACTCATGTCTTTTTGTTTTTGTAAATTTTTAAAATTTTAAACTGAAATACAAAAGGAGAAAATAAAAACAAAAACATCGCCATGTACACAGCAGACCACAAGAGGATTCAATATAAAACAACACATCTCCAATTCAAAAACACCTACATAATAAATATTATAGATTGTTTTCAAAGCAGCCCAGATTTTTCTTTGTTGGTTTTCTTTTCTTTTTTTAATTCTATTTATTTATTTATTTGCTGGGGCAATAGGGTTTAAGTGACTTGCCCAGGATCACACAGCTAGAAAGTGTTAAACGTCTAAGGCTCGATTTGAACTCAGATCCTCCTGACTTCAGAGCTGATGCTCTATACACTGTGCTGTTAATTTTCTTTTTGCTGTGTACTTTTAACTTTTTTTTTCACCTCCTTCCCCCCCCCCCTCTAAAAAGAGTACAATTAAGAATGGATAAGTAATGAATATATACATGTATCACATTGATAAACATACATGTGTATGTATACATATATATGTACATACCCATGCGCATGTAAGACTATGATGTTCTATAAAATGTATAATTAATTAATAATATCTGATGTATTAATATTAATTCTATACTAGGCCTGGCTATATTATGCTTATTTCCGCCTATCATCAGTTTCTCTGAAGGCAGATAGCATCTTCCTTCATAAGTCCAAGTCTTTCCATGTTTTTCTAAATCAACCAACTCGTTTCTTACACCACAGCAATATTTCAACCCAATCATATCCTATCTGAAAGATAGATTGTCTATGAAAACTTTTTTTCCGCAATTGTCTATATTTCTTCTCTTCTTGGATATGTAGGTTTTATTTATACAGGAATTTTAATTTAAAAGAATAGAAATTATTCTTTTTATACTTCAACTATGTCCTCATCTTCCAATATAGTTTAAGGTCTGATACTGCTGAATCTACTTCATTTATATCTTTTCCACCTGGTTTCTTTGAAGTCCTGACTTTGTATGACTTTGTTATACAAATCTTTTTAAAACTATACATAGTTCTCTCTATATCCACATCAGTTTCCCTCTTTTCCCCCCTTATACTGAAATTTTTGTCATCAGAATTGTAAAGCACTTAGTATGGTGTCTGGTATAGTAAGTGCTTTGTAAAATTATTGCTTTTTATTTCTATTATTATTAACTCTTGAGAGTTTCTTGTCATCCCTGGACTGACTTCCCCTAAAGAATGTTAGACCATGTCAATGAAAGAATGAAAAGCACTAGTGCTTATTAAGCACTAAAAATATAACAATCACTAAGTTACACAAATACAAAAGTGACATAGTCTTTACATTTAAGGAGCTTAAATCCTCACTTCAGGAAACTAAAGATTGTTGGGGAATGGTAGACAAAGAAGGGAATATCTGTCTAGAAGAGTCATTGAGATAAGGGATAAAATAAGGAGAATTCTTGTAAGGGCATGAGGGTAGGAGTACGGGTGGGTGGTAGAAAGAGGATGACTACTTATTTTGCACTTTGCCATAAAGAAACTGAATTTTAGGAAGAAAAGATTTTTTTGCCCAAAGATCTTGGAAAGCCAGGATTTGAATCCTTAAGTCCTATTCTGTGGCACTAGTCCTTCCCACTCCAGACACGTGCTTACATTTAGTAGACTAGAGCCTTGGCATAAAGACTTGATTTGCTAAGGAATAAGCCTCCTCGAATGGCATTCACTGATCCTTCTGCCAAGGTGCTAAGAGACAGCAGAATGGGAAATTAGATTGGGTCAGGAAGTTGTCCCAGGAAGTACCCTCAAGGGTGGGAAGTGAAAATGAAAAAAAAAAAAAAAAAAAAGCCCAAGGAAGATTCTTCTTGTCTCTGGAAAAAATGGACTTTATGGAGTATTTTTTAAATTTAAAAAATTTTTAATTTTTTCTCAGTAATACTTTATTTTTTTCCAAATACGTGTAAAGATAGTTCTCAGCATTCATTTTTGTAAGACTGTTTTCCAAATTTTTCTCCTTCCCTCCCTTACCTTCCCTTTTCCCTAAACAGAAAGTAATCCAATATAGGTTAAACACATGCAATCCTTTTAAACGTATTTCTGTATTTGTCATATTATACCAAAAAAAAAAAAAATCAGAACAAAAGGGAAAAAACCACAAGAAAGAAAAAGCAAACAAAGAAACAAAATAAAAAGGTGAAAATGCTATGCTTCAATCCACATTCAGTCTCTGTAGTTCTCTCTCTGGATACAGATAGCACTTTCCATCCTACTTCTATTGCAATTGTCTTGGATCACTGCATTGCTGAGAAGAGCTAAATTTATCACAATTGCTCATCACATAATCTTGCTGTTAATGTGTACAATGTTCTAGTTCTGCTCACTTCATTCAGCATCAGTTCATGTAAGTCTTTCCAGATTTTTCTGAAATCAACCTGCTGGCCATTTCTTATAGAACAATAACATTCTATAACATTCATATACCATAACATTAAGCCATTCTCCAACTGATGGGCATCCACTCAGGTTCCAGTTTCTAGCCACTATGAAAAGGGCTGCCACAAACATTTTTGCACAGGTGGGTCCTCCTTTAGGATCTCTTTGAAGGGACAGTTAGGTGGCGCAGTGGATAGAGCACCAGCCCTGAATTCAGGAGGAGACCTGAGTTCAAATGTGATTTCAGACACTTAACACTTCCTAACTGTGTGACCCTGGGCAAGTCACTTAACCCCAATTGCCTCAGCTGAGGGGGGGAAGAGGGGGAAGATTTCTTTGGGATACAAGCCCAGTAGAACCTGCTGGATCAAAGGGTATGCACATTTTGACAACTTTTTGAGCATAATTCCAAATTGCTCTCCAGAATGGCTGGATCCCTTCACAGTTCCACCAACAATGTATCAGTGTTCCCAGTTTTCCCACATCCCTTCCAACATTTATCATCATCTTGTCATTTTAGCCAATTTGAGAGATGTGAAGTGGTAACTCAGAGCTGTCTTAATTTGCAATTCTCTAATCAACAGTGATTTAAAGGGCTTTTTCATATGACTAGAAATGTTTTTAATTTCTTCATCTGAAAATTGTTCATATCCTTTGACCATTTGTCAATTGAGGAATGACTTGTATTCTTTTAAATGAGCCGTTCTCTATGAATTTGAGAAATGAGGACTTTATCAGAAACACTGGCTGCAAAAATTGTTTCCCAGCTTTCTGCTTCTAAGCGATATTCTTAGCATGATAGAATTTGGAATTTGAAGGCACTTTAGAGTGAATCAATAAACAATTATTAAGCACTTATGATAAGCCAGGCACTGTGGTAAATGCTGGGGATAAAAAAAGTCAAAAAACAATCCTTGTCCTTAAGGAGTTTGTAATCTAATAGACTGTAAATTTGATAATCTATCCCACTTTTTCCTCCTTTATTTTATAAATGTGGAAACAGAGATTTTGATAGGACAAAGGACTAACTCACAACCATTCAGATAGTAACTACCCGAGCTAGGTCTTCTGACTTCACTATATTGGGTCTAGCCTAGCCCCACAAGGAACCCATTGTGTTGGAGGATTCTCTGGGCTCTGAGATAGATGTTGGGTCCTGTTAATTCACATAATTTGGGGTCCTGCTCATGGAGGACACTATACATGATAGCAGGACAAGGCAAGTGATCCAGGAAAGCCCAGGCTGTGGTTACTGGGAAGAAATCAGAGTTTTGAAGTCAGGGCTAAGGAAATCATGAATAATCAGAGTTCCAGCAGGTTTACTGTCAGCATCAGAAGATGTCCCAGTGTTTAGGCAGAATGCCTCGTCACGCACGAAATTGCTGCCAAAGCCCAAAACAGGGATATCAGGAGACAGGCATTTGGCATCAGGGTGTGTCCCAGAAGACAGTCTAAATGCAATGACATGGAGGGCAGAAATCAGGCAACAAGTAGAGAATATTAATAGCAGCACTTTTTGTCTTCATAAAGAATTGGAAACAAGATGAATGAATTTTGAGGAAAAACTAAACACATTGGGGCACAGGAACATAACACTGGATTAGTGCATTGGAGCAACAATAAATATGAAGACTTTAGAAAAATATGGGAAGACTTCTATGAGTTGATGTAGAGTTAAATAAATAGAACAGGGGAAATAATATTCACTCCTTTACCTCCCCACCTCAGTGTCCCTTATTGGAGGAATGCCTTCCTCTCTCTTTACAGTCTCCACAGTGAGTTTGTCCCTGAATCTCCATTTGAAAAGGTGGAGTCATGCTTAATCCTGACTTATTTCAGTCCATGACTGCATGGATTCTTTCTGGATCTTAATCCATCCATTGGGACTCTTCCCCTTTCTGTTCCCTTAAGTGTTATCTTCTCCCATTAGAATTTAAGCAGTTTGAGGTCAAAGACAAACTTGCTTTTTGCTTATATTTATATTCCTAGCAGTTGGCACAGTGCCTGGAACATAGAAAGCACTTAATTTCTATCTATCTACCTATCAATCAATCACAGAATATAACCCCAGTCCCAAAGCCCAGGGACTCTCTCCTGATTGGTGATCAATGCCCTATACTTGGCATTAACTTAATTAAAATTAAATTACATTAAAAACTTAAGAGAGTTTTTGAGAGCAGGAGAGAGTCTCTTCAGTCTCTTTTAAGTTCCAAGTTGTCTTCAAGCTTTGAGTTGCTTCAGTCTCCAACTTCAAGAGAAAAGGTGGACCAGGCCAATTCTACTTCAGGCTGCTGAAGAAAAAGACTGGGAAGAAGCTGACATGAGAGGAACTGGCATCTCCATCTGGTCCGATAGGGACCCAGCTTGCCACACTAGAGATTTCAGAGAACTTTCCCTTGGGTGAGATCTAGAACTCCTCTCTCTCTCTCTCTCTCTCTCTCTCTCTCTCTCTCTCTCTCTCTCTCTCTGCACCTCCCCATCTCTCAACAAATTTCCTTTTGATAAGGGGTTAGGGAGATGTCTATTCTACTTCCCTTTTAGTCACATAACCCACATGTACACATACATGTCCCTTCCATGCTAAAGAAACAGGCCTTTAAATATGTAGGGCCTTGCTCCACATCTATCCAAAATGACCACAATATAATCAAAATGACTAAACTTGTCCCTGAAAGGAAAATTTAAAAATCCACCTCCGTCTTTCCTTTGCAGAGGTGGGTTCTATAGACAGGGAACATATTTAGATTTGATTCATTGTGATGGTTATTTTTACTGAACTGATTTCTTTCTTTTTTTAATTCTTTGTTACTAGGGATGGCTCATCAGGCAGAGGAGACAGGAGGGGCATATTCTGAAGGGAAGGTGATAATAAAACAACAGACAGATATGAAAAATGGGAAGAAGGGAGGAGGAGATAGATAATCTCTGGCAGGCTGGCAACCACCTCCAGCAGTGCTTAATTGGGTGGGTAGAATAGTGTCAGGAGAATTATTATGGGACAGTAAGTGAGGACCCCGGCAGACTGGCTGCTGATGGAAAGCGTGGAAAAGGGGAGTTTGGTGCTAGCCCACAAGCGGAGCAGGAGGTCAAGGAGCGGAAGCTGAGGGGAGATAAAGCAGACTCGAGGAGCAAGACACAACCGCTGTTACTATTGACCAACTGCCAATTCTGCCCTGTTCCCTATCCCTACCGTATAGGGGGGCAGGGCGGAATTGGCAGTTGGTCAAGAGAACTGCAGGCTAATCCTGAGACTTCTCTAATCCTCCCTGGTTAGCCCGAGGGTAGGATGGGGTCAGGGGAAAGGTTGTGTAGCTGTGGGACCGGGGAGACAGAAACGGAATCTGTGCTTGGGGAGAGGGGCATTTTTTTTTTTTTTTTAATGAAACACTCTTCCATGTGCACTTCCTTTGATGGAATGACTTTTTTTTTTTTTTTTTTTTTGCAAGGCAATTGGGGTTCAGTGTCTGAGGTCGGATTTGAACTCGGGTCCTCCTGATTTCAGGGCCGGTGCTCTACCCACTGGGCCATCCAGCCGTCCCAAACTGCCCTCATTTTACGGCCAGAGAGCCTGCCATTGCGGTGCCCGCCCCTCGCCTTCGAGTGTTACATTTACCTCAGAAATCGGCGATCAATACCAACTATGGCTTTGATTGATTGTTTGGTTGATTTCTAGCTTTAAGAAAGTGCTAGCAATACAAATGAAACTCAAAAGCACGTGCGCGGCCACTTTTCTCCCGGGAAAAGTCCGATTGTTAAACCTTGTCCGTCGCTCCTCCGAGTGCCCCTTTCCCCCCACGAGACCGTTCACCGGGGGCGCTTCCCCTCGGAGGGCTTCCCGCCCTCCGCCCCTGCCGCCCTGGGGCCTTCGCTGTCCCACCTGAGGAGCCAGGCGGCCCGGGCTCCCGCCGCCCCCACCCCCAGCCCCTGCCTCCAGCCAGAGCGCCGCCGCCCCCTTCCCCGGCTGGGAAGCGAAGCCTCCTCATTAACACCAGCCGCTCTCTTGAGCGAGTATTTCACACTTCTCGGCTCTCGCCCCGTCTGCTGCTGCCGTCAGCGATTGATTCCCTCCCCACCCCCCCACCCTGTCTTCGCGGGGTGACAGATGGGAAGAAGAAATAGAGAGGGAACGAGGAGAGAGGTTGGCTGTCTGAGCTGATTGATAGAGCCCCGCGTCCCAGGAAAACAGGGGGAAACGGGGGACGGGGACGGGATCAGCGCCGGGCTCTCGGTTGCAGGGCCGGGACTCCGCCGGGGCCGCGGCAGGCGCGGGGCCCGGGAGCGTCAGCGCGCCGCAGCGGGAAGAGCCGGCCTCCTTCCTTGCCTCCCGGCGCACGCTCCCCCGCTCACCGAGTGCCCCCAGCCTCCCCGTCTAGCCCCAGCCCTCCCGCACCTGGCGTTCGGAGAACCGGCTCGGGTGCCTCCCTGCTCCGCAAGCGCAAGGCCTTTCCCAATCCCCCAGCAGCCCCCTCCCGCTCTTGTTCAGGTTTTATTTTTATTTTTTAAATTTTTGGACCGGACCTGCTATTCCAATCCAGTGAGGAAACTCTCTTTTCTCTTGCAGACCAACATCTGCTCTGCAACTGACAGTGTTAGGGAGCTGCCAGAGCTTCCATGATTTCCCCTTAGTTAAGCAGCCAGTATCTGTCAGACTCGGGGATTGAAACCACATCTTCTTGACTGAGAAGCCATCCCTCTGTCTGCACGTGAAACCGAGCTGCCTCTCAACTTTGTGTCTCTTTGTATGGACTTTAATATGTATTCTGTGATCAAATTATCTTTTACATATTATATTCATGAGCCACTGCAGTTTGCTTGTTTAGAGACACCCAAAAAAGTCTGTTAAAAAATAGTTTAATTCCTCTCCACATACACCAAGATTTTAAAAGAAATGGAGGCCTGAAGATCAATGAAAAGACAAAACCAACGTTAACAACTAGGTCAGGAAGAACCGTTGAAAGCCAAAATTGCTTTGGCGATTGTTGGGGCCATAATTTGGAAGAAGACTATGATTCTTACTGGCAAAATAGACACATTACACGTGACCTTGACCCTTGACTGTGAACTTGAAAGTTGGAGTGGTAATTTTTCTTTGGAAACTGGGGAGAGGAGCTTTGCTTTTGGAGCAGATGATAATGCCTTTTAATTAAAAATGTAAGGCACATAAGGGATGTGTGCATCTATGCATAACTCCAAAATAATTTTAGTGTCAACAAGTTTATTAAAATGTGGCAAGTCTTTTATTTTAAATAATAGCTTTTCATCCTTGCAAAATCTTGTGTTCCAATTTTTCTCCTTCCCTTCTCCTCACACTCTTCCCTAGACAAGTAATCCAATATAGGTTAAAAATGTGCAGTCCTTCTATACATATTTCCACATTAATTATGCTGCACAAGAAAAATCAGATCAAAAAGGGAAAAAAAAGCATGATAAATAAAAGAAAAAGCAGGCAAACAACAACAGAAAAGGTGAAGATATTATGTATGAAGATTTACATTCAGTCCCCACTGAACTCTCTCTGGGTGTGGATGGCTCTCTCCATCCCAAGACTATGGGAATTGGCCTGAATCACTTCATTGTTGAAAAGAGCCGCATCCATCAAAATTGATCATCACATAATCTTGTTATTGCTGTATAAAATGCTCTCTTGCTTCTATTCACTTCACTTAGCGTGTGTTCATGTAAGTCTCCCCAGGTGGCATTTTTACACATCGTAATGTCCTTAGTTGAATGCTGGATAGAACATAAGCCTTGAGGGGAAAGGCAGTGTGGTTCGAGTGAGAACAATAGAGAGTCAGAGAAAACCTAACTCTGAAGTTCCCTGGGATGATGGTGGCCAGGTGACTTACTTCCCTGTAACTAAGTTTCCTTATGTACAACACGAGAAAGTCAGACTAGCTGGCCTGTTTTAGAATCTATTATTATCCTTTGTCTACTAAAACACTGTATCTGCTCTAGAATCTATTATCTAGGATGACTTGGGTTCATAACACGCCTTGGATATTTCATAGAATTACCCTGATGGGTTCGGTGACTGGCCATATCACTAAGCTTCAGTAAAATGGGGATTACTACTACTAATAATAATTGCTTCTACCCAAAGAGTTGTGAGGCTGATCTGATGAGATGTGTATGTTCTTCTTGCATCAGGTTCTACATAAGATCTTTTCTGATTATTTTTAAATTCTCCACGTAGCTAGTTTATACCCATTTGTTTGCTTGTCTCTCTTTCCCCACTGGACTGTAAGCTTCCTGAGGGCACATGCGACTTTGCCTCTTTTTGGATCCCTAGCTCTTAGCACCGGGCCTGGCACACAGTGGTGATCTGATTGAGGTTCAGCATCCATGCATGAGGCTGATGTTGAGATTGAGGATAGAGCTGGGGCTTGGTAACGTGAGGGATTCGCAATGGCCATTCTCCTTGGCAAAAGGTAAGTGAGTTTATTTATGAGAAGGGGCACAGACAAACTGAAGAGGTATAACAGACACCAGAAGTGGTAAATAAGAAAGAGCTGGGAGAGCATATGGTTAGATACCCTGAGGCACAGGGGAGGGAATGGGAAGAAAGGCACCAGGAGGCAGAACTAACCCAAAAAGGATTCAGCCATGGATAAATTTATAGGGGAAATTTAACCTTGAGGGTTTGCCGTAGCTTGCATGTCTGATTGGACCAGCAAGGTGGGGCTACCTAAAACCTCCACAGAGTGGGACTATAAGCTTGAACTGATCCCCCTCAGTGTCCTTCCCTACTTGCCTTAAGGAGTAAGGTGGGGGGGGGGGCGGGAACCCCCATGCCTCCCAGTATCAGTGACTGGTCTGGTCCCCTGATTTTGAAGGACTTGGCCACTTTGGTACTGAGGATTCTCCAGCTTGCCTTTCCCTCTCCTCCTCTGGGGATTCTGCTCCAGGTAGCCAACACTTTGCAAACTATTGATCTTCTGGCAGAGCAGGCAGGACTCTGCCACCCAATCCATGAAAGCTGGACAAGTGCTTGAACTGTGCTGTCTGGTTATCATCATATTTGGCTTTCTGCCACAGCTGGGGAAGAGTGGTTCCCAGGGGCTTGCCTGGATATTCGGACTTTAGGCTGGCGCCAGATATGAGGAGGGGCTAGGGATCTCAGGGATAGAGAAGCTGGGTTACAGCAGCAGAGATACAAGAAGTCCAGAGGTCTATTTTATCTAACAACCAGGGGGGAACAACAGGCTGCTTGTCACTGACCCAATTAGGACTGCCCCTCCTGGCACACACTGGCCCAGATCTTGGATAGGAAGAATTTCAGGGCCTGAAGGCAGAGATGTTAGAAGTTTGTGCCCAATGGTGTATTTCATAGACACAGACAGCTCAGTTTGGTAAGGAGTATTCTATATCTCAGGGAAGGAGAGACATGGTTTTGAATATTGTCTCTGAGAGTAGGTCCATGAGCAAATCATTTAATTTCTCTGGATACAGCATTGGGCCTGGAGTAAGGACACTTGTTTAAATACAGCCTCAAACACTTATATGTGTGACCATGGGCAAGTCACTCAAATTCTTCCTGCCTCAGTTTTCTTTATAAAATGGGAATAATGGAACCTAAGTCCCAGGATTTTAAGGATGAAATGAGATACTCAGCACAGTGCCTGGCCATTAGGTGCTTTAACAAAATCTTGTTTCCTTTTTTTCTTCCTTAGTAAGTAAAAATGAGATATAATCATTATACTTTATTGAAAAGATAAAATGAACTATATATGCAAAGTGCTATATAAATACCAGCTGGTATGATTAGTGTCAACTTGTTAATTACCTTCATGTGCCTATTATACATTTGTTTGCAGAAGAGACCAAGCTGATGGTATTAAGTCCTCAGAAAATTTCAAAAATCTCCTTTATGAGCTCAACAACTGCTCAAAATAAAGAAACCTATCAGTCCTTGGGGGAGCACCAAACGGATAAAAACAGCCATAGTTGGTCAATTTATCTACTGACTTAGGCCACCAACACTGCTATCTATACAGTACCAAGGTACACAAAGTGAGCCTCACAACTGAAAAGAAACTGGAGCTGGACTGTGAGAAATTGCATAGCACTGCTTCAATGATTCTTAATTCCTCCTTGAAATGTACACCCCCCCCTTTAAAAACAAATACCCAGAACTGATGATATTCCCTTGGTGAGGCTACATGGCAGGAAATTAATTCCTCCATTAATTATGGAGGCCTTTCCTCTCCATAGATGAGGAATTAGATAATTCCTGGACAATCAAAAGAGCAACAGGAAGAAGTAAAATAAGCTTGAATAGGATACAGCATATTCAGAAGAATGTGATTTGAACTTAGCATATAGTATAAAAGGTTATTATCTAGGAAATGTATGATCAGGAAAAATGGTGGGTTGGCTACTTATCAAGAGTAAGAGAAAATGGATGGACAACTTGAAGGCTATAACATGCCATGCTGACAGATCAAGAATGAAAAAAAAAAAAAATGCCTGTTTGCTAGAAGCTTTACGATCAGTCAAGATCTGATGAAATGAAAAAATAAAGCATTTATGAAACAGAATGGCCTCCAGAAGAAGCTCCCTCAAGTTCACATTGTTACCTGGAACCTTCTTCATGCTTCCTCCTAAAGTGAGTGCTCAACTAGATCCTGTAGAGGGAATCCTAAAATTTAATCCTTCTCATTTATAGAGGAGGTGAGGGAGGAAATGTAATAACTTACTAATCATCATGCCCAATTAGCCACTTCCAGTCTTTACTGAAGATTCTCTGACCTCCCCTGTTCCTCTCCAACAACTCTCTCACCAGACCTTAACCCACCACTTTCACTATTTATTGTCCTTTTGGCAAAGGCTATTAACAGTTCTAAAAGAACTCCAATTATTGATAACCACATGAAAGATGACTGCAAATCACGATGAGAAATGCAAATCAAAATATTCCTCAGGTTGTGGCTCCCACCAGAAAATTGGCAAGAATGAGAAAATAGAGGAAGTCAATGTTGAAGAGATCATGGGACAACAGGCACACTCGTATTTTTTTGGTGGAACTCCAAGTAGATCTGACCATTATGGAAAACAATTTGGAACTATGTCAAGAAAGCAACTACAACGTTCAGACCTCTTTATCTAAAAACTCCAATGCTTGCCATAGGATTTCAAGACCAAAGAATAAATCTAATACAAATATTTATAGTAGTGCTATTTACAGTAGTGAAGAACTGGAAACAAAGCAAACAGCCATTGATTGGAGAATTGCAAAATAAATTTTAGAACATTTGTGTAGTCTACACCATAAGAAGCAATGGATATGAAAAACAGAGAGAATCAAGAGAAGATGTGCTATTCTCAGCCTCTCGTTCATCCCAGATTCCAGAATAAAAGGAGACTGCAGTAGATCTAACTAGGTTCCCTTTAATGAATTTTTAGGTAGGCACTTTATCTCTGGGACTCAGCTTTAATATCTATAAACATAGGTATTAGATGAGATGATCTCAGACATCTCTTTTAGCAATAAATCCCAGGTCAGTTGATTTCTACTATCCCATTTAGGATTAAATTTTTTTTTTTTTTTTTGTATTATATGTGACAAGATCCCCAGATGCTAGTGGGAGAAGACCAAGGATTAAGATCCCAAATGCTAACGCCTTTAGTAAGAAAGCTCTACCCAATCTTATTTTTTTTCCCTGAAAGTTATAAAACTTGGTAGCCATCCTCCAGGGGCCTTAACTTTCCCATCCTGCAGGGGCACACCATCCCTTTACTCTGCTCCCCTTCTCCCTGCTGTCCACTGCCACTAAATAAGAGACTCCACAAGGATAGGCTGCTTCTCCTCAGACCTAAAACAGGTTCCCAAAGATCTCCAGAACAGCAACTGGAGTATCAGGTCAAGAAAAAAGAACAGAGGAAGAAATGACCTTCGGCACTTTTTTGGGGGGGAAGCAAAGGTCCAAACGACTGGGGTAGAGGCTGGGTCAGCCGGCTCGGGCGGCTATGTGCACAGGCTCTCCCCGAGATAGCATAAACCTGGCTACAGACCATCCTGCCCACGCCCACTCACAGGAGGGAGCCCACCAGGCAAAGGAATCACAACTACTTTATTCATGAACAGATGTGTGGTTGTTTGAGACCTGGAAAGGGGGCGGACACTGGCTCAGGTGCACATGCTCTGGGACGCAGCCCTACGTGGAGGAGGAAGGATGCCTGGGAAGTAGACCAGGAGGAGGGCTGCTGCCCAGGCTTGGCTTTCAGAAGATAAATACGCAGGGGAGGGGTGGGCAGACAGAGGGTGCAGACCCCGCTAAGTCCCAGATACTGAGGCTCCGGGCGGTGAAAGGAACGCTACCCAAGGCTAGGAGGGGCCGGCTTGGCTCTAGGAGTCCGAGGGTCCAGGCAGAGACCGAAGGAACACTAGGTGACCCCGCAGGCAGAGAGTCAGACGAGCCCGGAGACCAGCATTAGGTGTCCAGGCGACACAGAGGGGTGTCGTACACCATCTGCAGGTTCACTTTGTGTCCCACCAGTTCTCGGATGTTGTTGATGCCGTACTTGATCATTGTGGGTCTAGAGGAATAGGAAGGAAGGTTAGAAGTTAACGGGGCCCCTGTGGCTCTGAGTCATGCACGTGAACACACACGCACACATACATGCATACACACAGATGCACACACATGCATACAGACACACAAAGACACGCACGTAACGCATACACATGCTCACATACTTACACATGTGTGCGCGCGCACACACACACACTCCCCAGCTGCTCTCCCCAAGCCCCATCTGCATCTTGGTTCACACTCTTACCTCTCCAGAGAAAGGCCCCAGGCAATGACAGATATGCCCTCGGGCAGCCCCATGGGCAGCAGCATCTCTGGCCGGAAGACCCCTGAGTTCCCCACCTCCACCCACTTTTTCAGACCTGTGAAGAGGAGACAGAAAGGGAGGTTTGGGCCTCTGGGTGACTGCAGGGGAGTAACCGACCTCTCCAGCACTGGGGGCCTACAAGACGCCTTCCTGAACAGACAGACAGTGTAGCTCTGGGCCGTGCTAGGAGTGTGTCCAGTCCCTGGGTCTGCCCTGCCTCCCCCAGCAGATGTGTGGGGAGCTCTCTGTGCCAACTGCTGCCCATCTGTCTCTGCTGCCATCCTTTCATTCTGTCCCAGCACCTGTCCTTCCATCTGTCCATCTTTCTCTTGTCTCTGCTCCGTTGTTCCCCTCATGGCTACCAGAAACACAGTCCAATTCCCCCTCCAAACCTGCTTACCTTGATGGTAGTTGAAGACCTCCATGCTGGGCTCGGTGTAGGGGTTGTAGGCTGGCTTGAAGCGCAGGTTCGTAATGCCTGAGGAGGGGAAAGGAGGGGTTACTTGTTTCCTGGCCCTCTCCCAAAGGCTGGCCTTTGTGGGGGGCTCCCTCCCCCCGCTGGGAACTGCCCTCACCAAGTTTGGTGAAGAACTCTTTGAGGATGCCCATGAGGTGGCCCAGGGTGAGGCCGTAATCAGCTACCACCCCCTCGATCTGGTGGAACTCAGCCAGGTGGGTGGCGTCCAACGTCTCGTTGCGGAAAACGCGGTCGATGGAGAAGTACTTGGCTGGGGAGAAGGGCTTCTAGAGGCAGGAGGAAAATTCAACTAGGTCAGTGGGAATGATGGGGCAGCACTTAAGAAAGCAGCTGGACAGCCAGAAAGGAACTGGCCAAGACACAGGGACGGGGAGATAGAGACAGAAAAGGCAGGGTCAGACGGAGCAGCCCCAGCAGAGGCTGTGCTGGGCACATACACTAGATGCAGTTTCAACTCTGGCAAGGACTATTTCACACATTCTGTTCCCACTGTGCTTATATTCAACCGGTCAAATTGGCTCCCGAGGGAAACACTATACGGGCATTCCCTCCAGATCCCTCATCTTGAGTGACCAGGCCTGGGAAGTCCCCAAGTACGAAGGAACCAGACACCAACAGGGTAAGGTGGCGCTGGGCTTTAAAATGACCAAATGGTGTTGCCACGGCGTCTCTAGGATAAGACACCAAAGACCCTCTGCCAGTGTCCCTGGCTTGTTGGCTTTGTGTGGCGGTGGCCCGGGAAGCTAACTGAGATGAAGTCAACTCTCTGCAGAGATAGGAAAGCTGCCGTTTTAGGCAGATGGCCTAGAGGCGAGAGCAGCCACCTCAGATTGATGCACAAACAATATAACCTTGCCATACTGATAACTTTCCAGTGCCGTTTGATCAATATCTATTCTGTGTACACGTGCACACACCTGGTCATGTGCCCCTGTATGTACCTATACATGAGTGGGATCAATTTGGAATTTTCTGAGTCCCTAATAAATGCTGCTAAGAATTAAAATCAAACTCACTTGTTACTTTTTATATTAGAAACCTAAGATTTGAGACAAAGATATTTAAAGAGAAGGGGGCTAATGTGAGGTATGGAATACCCTTGCCTACCTTCTGGGCAAGGCGATAGAGTGCCCGAGCACTGGCAGCTGTGGTGTGTGTCCGGAGGAGGTTTTTCTGGGCCTCCTCCATTTTCCAGTCATATTTGTATCTGAGGGAAAATGGAAGTGAGAGACCCACCTATTCTTCCTCTGTCCCTCCCACCACTTCTGAACTCCCCACACCATTCAGGCTCTCACCCCTGAGAGCCGTAGCCACCCTGGGAGTGAGTCCGCTTTACACGCTCCACGTAATCCATAGGGAAATCCAGGGCCTCTGCTGGGTCTAGGGGAGAGGGAGACAAAGCGATGAAGAGGTCGGAGGAAGCAGGCTGCCAAAGGAGGAGTCCGCTACATGATGCTTTCAGGCATACAAAACACTTCATCCACAATATCTGAATGCTGTCTCTGTTTTGCAGAGAAGGAAATGAAGGCCCAGAAAGTTGAGTGACTGGGCACCCAAACAGCAAGTGTCAGAGACAGGGCTGGAGCTTCCACCCTGGCTCTATGCCATGTGGCTTCTCAGAGGGAAGCTAGAAGGTCCAGAAAGGAAAAGAAAGATGGCTGTTGGAGAGAATGACATAAATGGGCCCGAAAGGGGACAATGAAAGGCTGGAGACAAGACAGAGTGGGGGACTAGAGAGTGGTACCAACAGGATCAAGGACTGACCCTTGAGGAAGAAAGTATCATGCTGGTCCCGGGCTGGGTGCTGCTGGGGCTGGAAGAGGGCATCAAAGTTCCAGAAGGAGCTCTCGATGAAGTTGTCGGTTGGCATTTCTGTGAAGCTAGAGGGAGGTCCAAGAGTCATCCGTGATTGCTGTTAGCTTCACCTCAGAACCCACCAGATAAGCCAGATCTCTCCCTTCCCCGCTTACCCCATCTCCAGGAAGATCTGTCGGAACTGGGTGCGAACTTTCATCAATGGGTGCAGGTGACCACCCTCAGGTAAGATACCTTTTGATGAGAAGTTGTATGCTTTGAATTTCACATCCCTCCAGGAGCCACTGGAAGCAGAACAACAGTTGACTACGGGCCCCTGATTTCCACTGTGAGCTCTGCCGCTCCCCAGCCTACTGCACACACCTGGAGATCATCTCAGGACTGAGCTCAGCCTCCTGCTTGGAGATGCTGGTGCTGAAGGCACTGCCCTTGCTCACCCAGTAGGTCTTCAGGGTCCTGAAGCCACAGAGGAGATGGTTTGGTGGGATGACCTGGTTAGCACATAGAGCTGCCCCCTGGTGGGGAAACTGAATGCCATGTAAGCATGAGGAGGGCACGGGAAGGGAGCTAAGAGAGGGAGCCAGTCTGAAAGGGATGCAGCTATTGGAATGGGGATGGGGGGCCGTTGGGAGAGGACTCACACTTCGGACAGCAGCTTCCTCTTCTTCAGTTCGTTCCTCTCCTTTTCACTCAGACGCTCGGCTTCTCCTTCCTGTACCAGCCGCAGTTTTGCCTGCACCAAGTCCTGCACGTTGTCCACCTATGCCAGTTATTAGAGTGTTTGAGGGGTGTCTCCAAACTATGAGAGCAAGGACTGTGTCTTCTCTGAGCTAAGTATCCCCTCAGAGAGGCAGCACAGGGTCCGGCTCACAGTAGGCATTAACGTTTGTTAAATAGATAAATGAAACTGCAGGGATTCCAAGGATAGGCAGGAGGAAGCACAGCAGGATAGGAAGAAGCAAAAAGCAGATTTCAAAGAGAATCCAATTCCTATTCTACCCAAACCACATGGAGCCAGAGTTAGAGAGGGCTCTTCCACCAAGAGAAAGGTATATCTCCCTCCGTTGCTACCCAAAGGGATATGTCTCCCCTCCCCACAGGAAGTCACACAACCACCTCCCTCCCCAGCCTCACTTACAGCACGGAACACCCGGGGCCCACCAGGTGCATTTTTCTCCACACGGATCCACTTGTTGGACATGGCCTTGCTGAAGCCCACCTTGCCACTGGGCAGTTTCTGGAAGAAAACAGTAAGAAGATGGTGTTCAACAAGCTTTTAGTAAGGGACCCCAATGAGTAAGGCACTGTGCTAGATGTTGGGGAGTCCAAGAACGAAAAGAACCCCAGCCGTCACTAAACTTACATTGAGATACATCACGTGAACAGATGGCTAAATAGAAGGTTGTCTGAGAGAAGAGAGAAAGCAAAACCCAATGGGAACAAGAGGCTGAGCTAAGGCATGAAAGGAACCCAGGGGTTCAGATACAGGCCCAGAGGCCACCTAAATTTTTCCTGTCCCCCAGGGCAGGGACATATCCCAGGGCAGGGACATATCCCATTGCTCTTTCCTAGGAGACAGAGCACCATAGATCTAGAAGCGAGAGGGGACCTGAGAGAGGATCAAACTCAACTCCTTCACTATAGATGAGGAAACTGAAGATCAAAAAGGCAGGGCAGAGATCAGTGTTTTCAGCAAAATTCAAACTCAAGTCCAGTCCTCTGACCATGGCTCAAAATGGCAGCTGCCCAGGTGGTGCCCTCACCACCTTGCCTGGAGCCACCATCATAGCTTCCAGCTGACCTCAAGGTCTGGGGTCTCCTCCTCATTTCCTTTTTTCTTCACCCAACCCCCAAAATCATCTTCCAAAATAATCATGTCATTTTCCTGCCAGCAGCAGATCTTTAACATCACGTACAAATCTAACATTTAAGATTCCTCCAGATCTGGTTACGTATTCTTCTAGTACCATAGAATTAATTTGTTTCCAGCATTATACAATCTAGACCAACTCTATCCCTGCCTATTTCTGAACTTCCTATCCCATCTGTCCCTTACTGCATTGCTGTAAGTGTGCGATCCTTAGAACATTAGAGTGTGAGCTCCAGGACTGTCCTTTGCCTCGTTTTGCATGCCCAACACTGAGTGCGATGTCTGGCACATAATAAGTGCTTAACAGACGTTAACCAATCAATTATTGTCTCCTTTACTCACATCACACTCTGTATCCCACATATTTGCATGCACATGTCCTTCTCTCCTTATCCTTTACTTCCCTATCACAACTTTGTAAGACTTTTAACCTTCATAACATTTCCAGACTAGATAGACCATGAATAAATATCTACTGAGCCAAACCATCATCCAGAACCATCCTCCCCAGGCTCCCTGAGCCCTTTAGTACCATGAGTTCACTCTGCACCAGACCCTCAGGAGGGAGGCTGTGGAAGACCCTCGCCTCATGGCTTCCATCCTGGGCTGTCTCCTGGCCCTCAGGCGTAAGCTCCCATCGTTGGGTGGATCGGAGTTCAGCTTCAATGACCTAGGCCCAGAAGAATATAGTTGTCAGGTCCAAGTCTTCCTCCTTAACTCCATTTCCCCAATCTTTGCATTGTACCTTGATGTGACCCCTCCTCCTGCCCCATCCCTGAGCCCCTTTTAAATTTTTTTTTATTTTAATAGCTTTTTATTTACAAGTTATATGTATGGGTAATTTTACAGCATTGACAATTGCCAAACTTTTTGTTCCAATTTTTCCCCTTCTTCCCCTCCCCCCCTCCCCCAGATGGCAGGATGACCAGTAGATGTTAAACATGTTAAAATATAAATTAGATACACACTAAGTATACCTGACCAAACAGTTATTTTGCTGTACAAAAAGAATCGGACTCTGAAATATTGTACAATTAGCCTGTGAAGGAAATCAGAAATGCAGGCAGGCAAAACTATAGGGATAGGGAATTCAATGTAATGGTTCTTAGTCATCTCCCAGAGTTCTTTCGCTGGGTGTAGCTGGTTCAGTTCATCACTGCTCCATTGGAACTGATTTGGTTCATCTCATTGCTGAGGATGTCCAGGTCTATCAGAATTGATCATTATATAGTATTGTTGTCGAAGTATATAATGATCTCCTAGTTCTGCTCATTTCACTTAGCATCAGTTCATGTAAGTCTCGCCAGTCCTCTCTGTATTCATCCTGCTGGTCATTCCTTACAGAACAATAATATTCCATAACGTTCATATACCACAATTTACCCAACCATTCTCCAACTGATGGGCATTTATTCATTTTCCAGTTTCTAGCCACTACAAACAGGGCTGCTACAAACATTTTGGCACATACAGGTCCCTTTCCCTTCTTTAGTATCTCTTTGGGGTATAAGCTCAGTAGTAACACTGCTGATTCCTGACTCCCTCCATGCCCAGGATGCGGCCCCTCCTCCTGCCCCATCCCTGAGCCCCTTTTAAATTTTTTTTTTATTTTAATAGCTTTTTATTTACAAGTTATATGCATGGGTAATTTTACAGCATTGACAATTGCCAAACTTTTTGTTCCAATTTTTCCCCTTCTTCCCCTCCCCTCCTCCCCCAGATGGCAGGATGACCAGTAGATGTTAAACATGTTAAAATATAAATTAGATACACACTAAGTATACCTGACCAAACAGTTATTTTGCTGTACAAAAAGAATCGGACTCTGAAATATTGTACAATTAGCCTGTGAAGGAAATGAAAAATGCAGGCGGGCAAAAATATAGGGATTGGGAATTCAATGTAATGGTTCTTAGTCATCTCCCAGAGTTCTTTCGCTGGGTGTAGCTGGTTCAGTTCATTATTGCTCCATTGGAACTGATTTGGTTCATCTCATTGCTGAAGATGTCCAGGTCTATCAGAATTGATCATTATATAGTATTGTTGTCGAAGTGTATAAGGATCTCCTGGTTCTGCTCATTTCACTTAGCATCAGTTCATGTAAGTCTCTCCAAGCCTCTCTGTATTCATCCTGCTGATCATTCCTTACAGAACAATAATATTCCATAACATTCATATACCACAATTTACCCAGCCATTCTCCAATTGATGGGCATCCTTTCATTTTCCAGCTTCTAGCCACTACAAACAGGGCTGCCACAAACATTTTGGCACATACAGGTCCCTTTCCCTTCTTTAGTATCTCCTTGGGGTATAAGCTCAGTAGTAACACTGCTGATTCCTGACTCCCTCCATGCCCAGGTGCGGCCCCTCCTCCTGCCCCATCCTTTGCCCCTCACGCCCAGGATGCGGCTCTACATCAGCTGGGTATGTCTGCTTCTGCCACCTGGGCCCAGTGCCCTCTTCCCGCCCCCTGGCCGGCCCCCAGCCTCACATGGGGCCATTCCTTTCGCTCTGCCGGTCCCAGCCCGGTTGCATCAGCCGGCCCCAGTTCGTAGACCCCGCACAGCCTTACCTCCCCCAAAGCTTGCAGGCTTTTGACGGCGCCCACCACAACTTGGTGATCTAGGCCCAGCGCGCTCGCCAGCTCCAAGCTGTCCAGACCCCCATCGCCGCCTTCCAGCCGCTGCAGGAGCAACTGAGCAACCGGCCCGTCAGCCATGTCTGAGTCTTGAAGATGGGAAAAGACACATCGGAACCGGAAGCCCCGCAGTCCGGAAGAGCGAGGCCCACCATTTTGGGTGTGGCGCAGGCGTCGCCACGGGCCGCCATCTTGAGTGAGTCAGACCTGCCTTGGCTGCGCTCGAACGAAGGCAAAAGAGAAGGACCAGGGCAGAGGGGCAGTGGAGTTAAGAGTGGAAGAGCGACGGAGAGGGGGCGGCGGCCTTTTCTCTGGGGATCTCTTCGTGCGGTAGCCCCTCGCACTGACCCCCAATCCAGGCCCCATCTTTAACCGGAGTCACTCCACCGGGTAGTTCACGAGGTCCCAGGTGGAGGAGGCAGCTCCACCGGGCCATGCGGCCCACACCTGGCGGCCCAGACTCTAGGGTCGGCTGGCGGAGAGCCTGGGGAGACCCCAGGGTACCACAAAGAAACAAATCGGGATGTAGGAGCAGAGACCCCTCCCCCTAGCCCGGCCCTAATCCCAACCCCATCTCCTAGACTGTTCCGGCCTGGTCTGGGGCAGAGATGTGGCCGTGGCCGGACCCAGCCCCCTCCCCGTGACCCCTGAGCGCCTTAAGGACCCCTATTCCTCTTCTCCCCTCCTTGTGTCGGGGTCCTGGCGCTTTGTAAAGTTTGAAGCACCTAAATGAGGTTGTAAAATTCTGATGCTTTGAGGGCCTTTAAAAGTGATTAAAGATCATTCTTGCTTTATGTATATTCACACTGGAAATTCAACTTTAGTAAAGAATTTTGAAATTTGAATGAAGATGTGATTGAGCTGTAGCTGCAAAGATTGCAGAAAAAGAAAGGAAAACTTTGGAACCTGAGGTTGAAACCGTTAGCAGAAGCATTTCATCATTTGAGTGATTCCCCTCCCCACCTACCTTCCCCTTCCTCTCCCCATTGAAAAGCTATAATCAGGCATAGGAGGGGGGAAAAGGAGAGCCACTGTTTAAATATCTTTTCATAGTTCCAATAAAAAAAAAAAGTTGCTCAGGCAACCCCCTCCTATAAGGGAGAATAAGTGATAAAGGATAGGTGCAGCGGGTGGAAAAGGGGCAACATACTACACATTTATGTTAACTTGACTGTATAGTCCTGTGCATACTTTATCATTAACTTTTATCTTTCATTTCATACTTCTGTTTATTATCACAGTACATTTTCTTAATATATCTGCATTTGAGCATATTTTTTGACATGTAAAGGTATTTTGTGTGTGCCTTTGTCATAGAGGCGAGCTGAAGTGGGTAGATTTGGGGAGGGCAAATTCATACTATGTAAAAATCGATTTACATAGAAAATTCACTTAACTACACTAAAGCAAGAATTGTCTGTACTGTGCCTGGCCCTGTGTTGGTACCTGGTGGGTTGAGGGGAGGAGAGAATTATGATGGTTAAGGTATTTTGTACTTTCCAAAATACTTTTCCACAAAGATCACAGCTGGAAGGGATCTCCCAGGCCATGGAATCCAACTCTGTTCTTTTATAGTTGAGAAACTAAAATCCTTGTAATCTCACTTTAAAACTACAGTAATAATATTGGGTTTGTGAAGTTCAAAGTTTATTTATATCTAGTGCCTTACATATTGTAAGCATTTGTATAATGTTTGTTGAATTGTTGGGTTTAATTTGACAGGTGGAGAAACAGGCCCAGAGAGTAAGGCGTCAAGTAACAAGGTCAGACGGCAGAGCTAGCACCAGAATTGAGGTGTGCTCATGCTCAAATTGGCTCTATTATAAACTCCCCCCACCTTTCACCCCTCATCCCTTCTCCTTTATTCCCTATTTCACTAAGGAAACAGAATCCATACACAAATCTACCTAATTCTTACTATCTTAATATTTACAATAACAACTTACATTTCTATAATACTTTAAGGTTTACAAAGCACTTT
This sequence comes from Antechinus flavipes, assembly GCF_016432865.1. Lineage (NCBI taxonomy): Eukaryota > Metazoa > Chordata > Mammalia > Dasyuromorphia > Dasyuridae > Antechinus > Antechinus flavipes. Next base: position 655,262,717 of record NC_067398.1, read on the forward strand.
CTGTAGAACAAGCTTGGGAAGTAGTTAGTGCAGTTATTAATTATCTGGATGAGGAATGCTCAATTATGACTGATGAGGAAATAGAGGCCCAGAGCTGTTAGGAGACTGAAGGTCACAAAAAATAGCAAATGCCAGAGCCAGTGTTAAAATTCTGTTCTTCAGACAATACTGCCTTTGGGTGGACACTGCTAGAAGCCCTAGGAAGGTCTGAGGAAGAGTTCCTGCACCTCTTGCTTTAAAACTCCTGACTCTAGCTCTCACAGCTATCCTGCAGAACCAACCGGTTGTGTGGGAATACAGCCGGAATAAGAGGCCCTTAGGCGCTGGGGCCACCTCCCCCAACCTAGTGACTTTTTTAGTTTTAGCTTTTACCTAAGAGATCCTGCCACTCACTAGTCCAAGCCACTCTTTCCTCTTTTTCTTACTTTAAAAATTCCTTTCTGTTCTCCTAACCTAATCTTGGTCTGGAGAAGATTCTTGGACCTACCTCATCATACCTGCTCTCTCTGGGTCCCTATCAATGTTCCTCTTACACTGAGTCGTTTCCCCCTCCTCCCCCCAAGTTATTCCTCACTTGTAATTAATTTACTGTAAATTATTGTAATTTATTCTGGCACAACCCTTTGAAAACAGAGTAAATTTTCCCACACACAACCCCCTTCAGTTTCCAGTCCAAGCCCGAATCATAGAAAACTACGTGGTGCAGTAGAATGCTGCATCTGGATTTAGAAGACCTAGCTGGATACAGATCCTGCTGTACCTGGTACCTGTATAACCTCGGATAATTCATTGCCCTGCCAGCCTTAGTTTCCTCATTTATGAGATGGGCTAAGTAGTTCCTTCCAATATTAAATCCTAATGAGACTGAACTAGCACACTGAGCCCTTTAAACCAAAATGGCACATTCTGCCAACTGTCTTATTGTCTGATTCCCAGCCTTAGGTCCTGACAAGGCTCCAAAGGACCATGTGTCTTAGAGGAACACGTATGTCTGGCACTGGGCCTCTTTTCTTCCTATTTACTGTGTTTAGAGATTGTTTCATTCTGCCTGTGCCTAGTGCCAATCAAACAGTAGACAATTAATAAATATTGATTGGTTGATTCCTGAGGGCTCAGCCCAGAACTTGAGGAAAAGGATTATATCTGTTGCCAGAAGGGGTCCCTCCTGGCAGTTGAGTCTCTTTCATTCCCCTCCCATACCTTATCTTGCTGACACAGTCTGCCTCTTTTTCCTTCTCTGGCTCCCCAGCTCCCCCTGCTCCCCACTCAACCAGGCCAAGCCGTTTGGGTTACAAAACCTCAGCAGTTTGTGGAAGACCACAGTGCCCATCTGCCCCTATCACCCCAAGGACAAAGGCTTCTTGCATAATGGTGGAAGAGCCACACAGAGTGTAAAGGTGGAAGATCCTTTGGTCAGTTTCTCTGGAAGGCATCTGGTTATTGAAGGGGCCAGGACATAAAAGTATTACATCAAAAGCTGGGGGGTGGGCTTCAATTAGAGATTAGGTAATTACTAGTCAAAAATATTGTCCAGAATATTCTTACTTAAATTGGATTGGATGAGATCCCCTCTGAAGGGACTCTTCCAACTGTGAAAATAGCTAATCCAAATCTTCATTTTATATATGAGGAAATTAAGCTGCAAAGAGGGTGGAGAATTTCCCCAAGGTCACCTGGGACAGAACTGGCCTGGTCCTGGAAAGAGTCAGGGATTTCAATGCAGACAAGGTCTTGGATTTCACCTCGTGACTTTCTGTGTGGTGGTCTTTAAACAGGTGTTTTGCCTCTGAGCAAGCACCTATTTTGTTCCTTATGGTGGTCCTGTCCCTTTGCCCACCCGAATCTGACCAGATACCATTCACCCTTGTGGGTGGAGGGAGCCTTTGGAAGTTCAGCCAGGAAGGCAGGGGAATCTCCTGTTCTGGGGCTTCCAGTCCAGCAATGGGAGGCTGAGATGAGGAGATAGGACCCCAGGGGGTATGAGGATGCTGCTACATCCGAGGTCCCATGGGAAAGTACTGGTGGCCAGAAGGGCTAGAGCTCGTAGAGGTTGGGAGGCCGTTGTGGAGGTCTGGCACAAAGAGAGCCCTTTTCCTGACCTGAAGGTTTCCAGGGGGCTCTGCAGAGGGGTCTGGAGTTGGAGGAGGGCCAGACCTTGATTGCTTTTCTTCCACACATCCCCACCTCGCCCTTTAAGAAACCGGTGAGTAAAAAAGGAGGGTAAACTGAAAAGGGGAATTTTGGGGGGCACTAAGGGGGTGTGTAGGCCTGGACACCTTGTCACGTGACTCGAATCGAGTCCGTGAGCTTCCCTCCCCCTTCAAGAGGAGCTGTGGGCGTCCCCCACAACGCGTGGTCGTTCCTCATTGGCTCGTGGCTACAGCCAATAGAAAGCAGCCATCTGGGAACCCAGCGTTCCGAGGCGCAGCCTAAAGTGCTGCGCCGGCTTGGGGCCAATCGGGAGGGGCCTTGCAGGTCTTGGGGCCAATGGGCGGGCTCAGGGGGTGGGCCCTCGGGCCGGGCGGCGTTGGTTTGAGGGGGGCCGGGTATAAAGGCGGTCGGTGGTCGGCGGCCGCTGTCCCTACTGCAGAGCCGGAGTGCTGCTGTCGTCTGCGGATCCTGTGTCCGGACCCGATCCCCGCCGCCCCTACCTGACCCTTCCTGTCATGCTGCCTCTCCTGCTGCTGGGCCTACTAGGCCTGGCCGAGGCCGCGGGGCCCGTGATCCATTTCAAGGAGCAGTTCCTCGACGGAGGTAAATGAGGGGCACTCGGGCCTGCGGCCCCGCCCCGTCCTGGACGCCCCGACCCTCCCGAGCGCCTCGCCCGTACGGCCCGGCCCAACCCGCCCCAGCGGGGTTTCCTGGCTAGGGTGCCTCCCGTCGAGGTGGAGGGACGTTGAAGGGGCCGCGCGCACCCGCAGCGGCCGCTGACACGGAGGGGGGAGGGGAATGGAGAGGGTCGCGCCCGATCCACTCCTGTCATCCCAGGAGCGTTGGAGTCGCTTAGAGCCACCGGAGTCCGCACCCCTTGGGACGGTGTGGCATCCCCGCCCCTCTCCGGTGTGGTGGCTGCGGCCCTCCCCGGGGGCCCATCTTCCTCCATTAGCCCCGAAGGTGCCCAACATGAGGTCCCCTGGGCCATCCCTCCCTGGTCTGCAGCCACCTGCCACTGGCCACGGGCTTCCTCTCTTCCTCCACGCTTTCCCAAGTCTGTGTTGAGCTTGCTGCTTGGGCTGGGGGTGGGGGGAAGGGAGGCGGAAATGAGAGGGGCCACAGGGCAGAGACCCCAGAGCATGAGGCTTGGAACCCTTCTTCTGTCTATGAAGGGGGAGGAGGGCGAGGTTGGTTCCTCGAGAGTTAAAGCATGCCTTTGTGGATATGCATAAAGAGACGCCAGGCAGATCTCAGATCTCGGAGGGACCAGAAGGGGGCCAAGGGGGTATGATAACCCAGAATCTGCCTCCCGGCTTTGTTGACCTTGTGCAAACTCTTCTTTGATTTACTTTGCACATTCAGCAAATGAAGGAGGATAGGCCAATTGACATGTAGAAGATGCTTTCTCTTCCTAACATTTTGGGGGGCCGTGTAGCTGGAGAAGATTGTTGGAGGGGCTGCTCCTTAGCAGCTGGAGTGGTGGAGTCCCTTAGGAAAGCTCTGCTCTCTGAAGCTTCTTGTGGGAGGCTGTTTGGGTGGACGGGAAGATGGTCACGGATCTCACATGTTCCATTTGCCTACTTATCTCCTCAGACGCTTGGGAGGATCGTTGGGTGGAATCTAAGCATAAGAATGACTACGGCAAGTTTAAGCTCTCCTCTGGGAAGTTCTTTGGTGATGAAGAGAAGGACAAAGGTAAGGGGCTACAGTTCTGTTCATTCTGGTAGTGTGCTGTGGGAAGAAGTTTCTTGCTTTTTAATATAGGTCTCAATTTCCTCATCTATAAAGTGAGAAGCTTAGATTTAGATCTCTTAAGGTCTCTACAATTGTGAAAGTTACTCCTGATTACAATGAGGCTGTGCCCATCTAAGGGGATTGGGCCTGGGACAGAAGACCTAGGATGACTGGCTGCTGCCTGGGTTTTAGAAGGAGAAAGGGGAGCAGTGGGATGGGGAACCCCTTCCTTACACTGGAGGCAACTTTCTCACCATGCCTGTAGGACTTCAGACAAGTCAGGATGCTCGATTCTATGCCTTGTCTTCGCGCATGGAGCCCTTCAGCAACAAGGGCCAGACGCTGGTGGTGCAGTTCACTGTGAAACATGAGCAGAACATTGACTGTGGAGGTGGTTATGTGAAGCTGTTCCCTGCCAACCTAGACCAGGCCAGCATGCATGGAGACTCAGAGTACAACATCATGTTTGGTAAGGATCCATAGGTCCATTCCCGCCTTCGGTGGTCTGAAAGAGAAGAGCTGGTTGGTGTTCTTAAAAGTAGGAAGTAGAAGATTGGGGAGGGAAAGTGTGACCTGGCCCCAGGTGCTTTGCCTTCATTCTGGCTAAGTGGGAAAGGGGAGTCTGAATTCTCTGCTCAGTTTCCCCCTTGGCTATTCTTCAGGCCCTGACATCTGTGGCCCAGGGACCAAGAAGGTGCACGTTATCTTTAACTACAAAGGCAAGAACATGCTGATTAACAAAGACATTCGCTGCAAGGTTAGTTACCTGACAATTGGGAGGCAGAGGGAATGGGCCGGGCCCTGTGAGACCTCGTTCCTTCATAATTTATTGTCCTCCCTCTTTGCCTAGGATGATGAATTCACCCACTTATACACCCTGATTGTACGACCAGACAACACATACGAAGTGAAGATAGACAATGTTCAAGTGGAATCGGGTAACATGGAAGATGACTGGGACTTCCTGCCTCCCAAGAAAATCAAGGATCCTGAGGCCAAGAAGCCCGAGGACTGGGATGAGCGAGCCAAGATTGATGACCCCACAGACACAAAGCCAGAGGTAGGCTGCTTGTGTTTGGGAACTCTCCTGGCTAATGCCTGTCTGCTGGCCATCATCCCTGTCCATTTCCTTCTTGCCCCTTTTCCCAACTGTGAGAAAAAAGACTTTTTAGGGCCTAATGGTATGTACTTATTGGCTGCAAGGACTGGGAGAAACCTGAACACATTCCTGACCCAGATGCTCAGAAACCTGAGGATTGGGATGAAGAGATGGATGGTGAGTGGGAGCCACCTGTGATCCAGAACCCTGAGTACAAGGTGAGGCTGGGAGGCTTTCTTGTCTGATGGGGCCAGGCAATGAGGGCAGTGGTAGCCTGGGGCTAACCTTTCCCATTTCTCCCACTCCTCTTAGGGTGAATGGAAGCCCCGGCAGATTGACAATCCTGACTACAAAGGCAAGTGGTTGCATCCTGAGATAGACAACCCCGAGTACACCCCTGACCCCAACCTTTATGCATACGATAGCTTTGGCGTGCTGGGTCTGGACCTGTGGCAGGTGAGCAGAGTGTCACTGATTGGGGTGTGGCTTGGTGCCCGCTGGTGCTGAAGGGGGAAGTCTTACCCTTCTCTGTTTGTAGGTGAAGTCCGGTACCATCTTTGATAACTTCCTTGTCACCAATGATGAGTCGTATGCAGAAGAGTTTGGTGAAGAGACCTGGGGGGCCACAAAGGTAACTAGCTGTCCCTTCAGGAGTGGGGGGCTTAACCCTAGCACTGCTTTCAGACCGCATGGAAGTCTTGGAGGCAAAGGGATTGGGATGAGGGTGGGAAATGGAGAGCAGGATCTGAGGTGTGTGCGTCTGGCAGGAGGCCGAGAAGAAGATGAAGGAGCAGCAGGACGAGGCAGAGCGACAGCGTGAAGAAGAGGAAGAGAAAAAACTGAAGGAGGAAGAGGAGGCAGGAGAGAAGGATGACGAGGACAGAGATGATGATGACAAAGAAGACGAGGAGGATGAGGAGAAGGAGGAAGAGGATGATGAGGATGGTGCCCAGCCCAAAGATGAGCTGTAGGGGGCTGCTGCCTACCTGGCCAGGGCCAGGACTGAGGCTGGGAGCACCCCGAGGGGCCAGGCCGGGAGCCAACTAATGTCTCTATGAGACTGGAGAACTGTTTCCAATGGGTGGGGTTGTTTGTTTGGGGTTGGGTGTTTTGTTTGTTTTTGTTGTTTTTTAAACTGGTGTCTGTCCTCACTCTCCCTCAGGTCCCTCTGCCCCCATCAGCTTCTTGGGGAGAGCAGGTAGTGTGGGGCACCCTTTAGCCATGGGCCCGGGGATGTGGGGATCCGGGGCGTCACTCTACATGGATGCTCAGCCTCCCTGTTGACTGCCCAGGGATAGAGACTTCTGATCCTAAGCTGCCTCCTTTCCCCAATTGGCCTCAAGTCCCGGCTCCACCGTTTTTGGGTTTTTTTTCTTCCCCATCCTCAGGAGCCAGAAAGAAGGGGAGAGGTCTGTCAGCCTGGCCCTGCCCTTAGGTATCCCATAGCACTGAGGGGGGCTAGGGTTTGGCCAATAGCGCCTAAGCCAAACTCTTTGCTCCCTTTTTCCCCTCTGCCAGGGCTGAGGGCAGGGGTGGGGGCAGAGCCCCTGTTGGTGGGGAGGTAGGGAGGGGGTGTCAGTTCTTGCTTGGTCACATTGAGAATGTAAGAACAACAAAAAAGAAATTTCTATTAAATTAAGTTTTGTGTCTCCCTCATGTGTTTTAATTTCTTGGGGGTGGGGAGAAAGCAGCAGGTAAGCTTCCTAGTTCTCTGAGTTGCTGCCCAGCTCTGGTGGAAGGAAAGGGATGGGAGCTGATGGAGAGGAACACAGAGATTCCTAATTTGTTCTGCTCTGTCTGGCCAGAGAAGATGGAACGATTTTGTTCTCTCTCTAGTCTCTGGGCCTCTGGTCTGTTAATTTTCCCCATCTGTGTTGTAGAGCTCAGAGTTCTGAACAGTGAAAAGATCTTACCCAGGGTTTCTCTCCTGGAGTCTGAAGCCTAGATTATGAAGGAAAACTTTTTGGGAGGACTTAACAAAACTCACCTACTATAACAAACATAACTTTTAATATGTAAAACAGAAGGTACATGAAAGTTTAATCACTGTTCATAAGTGCAAGATTTAATTCGGTAATAACACTGGATTCCTTTGCAAATATCTAGATAACATTTTTTATTGATACATGAAATGAAAGCATCAGAATCACTAGTCACCACTTCCTAAAACAAAACTCTTCCACCTTGCCTAGTAACATAGTCAAGGAAAAATCACACCAAAGCAATGTATGAAAATGTGTATTCTGTACCACAGTTTGACTATTCTGCCAAGGGAGGCCTATTTCCAAATTTTCTATAGTTCTCGCTGATCATTTCATTGATAAAAATGTTTTAAGTCTCCCATTTATTTTTCTTTATTGTCAGGATGTAAATTCTAGTTCCATGCTATGCATTACCATATATGTTTCTCTGCCCAGCCTTCCCAATCAGAATCATCTGCAAAAATAGTCCATTAAGTTCATATACTGCAGTATGTAGCATCATACTCAAGTAATCCTCACTTTATTTGAAGTCTATTGTTACAGAAAGGGCTGCTGTGAATTTTTTTTAATATACATGGGCCTTTATCTTTTTTGACCTCTTAATTGGGTACGTGGTGGAGTGTACAGTCCAGTAATTATGGCGGAGTATGTAAATTCAGTTTGATGACTTGAAATAATTCCAAATTTTTTTTTTGCCAGGAAGACAGGATGAGGATTTTTTAAAAATAAAGTTTGTGTCGTGTGAAAGAAATAAGGGGTTAAGGCTAATTTGAGAGCCCCTGATAGTAACTGTTTATATGGCCAAGGTCCAGCATAGATTGCTTTGTGCATGGTAAACTTTAAAGTTGCTCAAATGGAGGAAATGAAAGTGGAACTGTACCTAGGCTGGGTTCCTGCATGAGGTTCTTAGGGAGGGTGTGGCCATTTTCAGATAGGTTGGTAGAATTCGATTCTGGGATTGGGTTTGAAGGGACTATTGGGTCTTGAGCTATGCAAAATGCAAGTACCAGAGAGGAGGGGCGACCAAGGATATGATGTGGCAGATGAGCTCTCCAAAGCTAATATTTAGTGTTTACTATGTTCCAAGCACTGTGCTAAGTGCTTCACAATGATCTCATTTGATCCTCACAACCCTGGAAGTTAAGTGGTGTTCCTCATTTTGTAGATGAGGTAACAGATACAAACAGGTTAAGTGACTTGCTAGACAGAATCTGAGATGAGATTTGAACTTGGGTCTTGACTCCAGGCCCTGCTTTGTATCCACTGCCACCTGGCTGCCCGAAGAGGTGGGACATTCGGGAAAGGGAGGCAAGTCAAACTTCATCCAGAGGAGGCTTCTGCCACAATACAAAGACTGGGGGAAGAACTAAAGCTGTTTATTAGCCTGGATAAGGAGATGGATGGGGCATATGTTACCTTAAAGAAGCTGCTGAAGAATTAGAAGAGGATTTAAGCTTGGCCCTTGGGCCCAGAACTAAAATCACTGGATGGATGTTACTTCCTGACAAATAAGAATTGTCCAAAATGGGTGATGGGTGGCTTTCGCTGCACCCTTTGAGCCACTTTTTATAGGGATTCCTGATCAAAGATACAGGAGGTGACCTCAGAGCTGCTTTCCATTCTTGTAATGCATTCAAAGTCCTTTGGTCCCACTCCCAGTCTTCTTTGTAGATGACCAAATTGTCCCAGAGATGAGAAGGATCATCACCGTTCACCCAGAGGCCCTACAGAAGAAAGATTCAAGTCCCCTAACGCTATAATCATTACCCTTTTTGCTACAATAACACTATCGTATAACTACATTGTATCCATCCTAAAGTTGGGAACTTTCATATGGTGCTTGAAAAAATGAGTGATGATAATTGATGGCCTGTAGGATACTATTCCCCTATGGCTTCATCATTCCTATACTTTCTAAAACAAAGTGTCCCTCTCTGGCCACAAACCACCTATATCTCCACTTACTACAATCTAGCAGGACTGTATTTGTATCCTTAGTGCTTAATATAATGTCACTTATTAACAAAATAACCTGTGTTTAACAAAATGCTTGTTCATTAAGATATTTACTCGTTGAATTTAGCAAGCTGGTGGATGAAAATGAGATGAACTAGATTGAGATTTGACAAATATCTATTAAGACCTACAAGTGGCACAGTGGGATGAAATGTCTGGCCTTAAGTTAGGAAGACTCTTCCTGAGTTCAGTTCTGGCCTCAGACACTAGCTGTATGATCCTGGGCAAGTCACTGAATCCTGTTTTCTGTTTTCTGTTTTCTGATCTGTAACATAAGCTGCAGAAAAATAGCAAACTACTGCAGTATTTTTGCCAAGAAAACCCCAAACAGGATCACAAAGAGTAGAACGTGACCAAAACAGTTCTTCAACAATGACCATGTACTGTTTTAGATGCCAGAAAGTGTCAAAAAGCTTACATTCTATTGAGTACACATGTTCATTTGTAAGCAGAGATGTACTATTGAGCAAATCAAGCTGATTATTCAATTTTCAGTGTGTGCTTTTATGCCATGAAAATTGGCAAACATGATTTATTTTGTTAATTATGCTCTAGACCAGAAGTATCAAACACACAACTTGCAGCCTACAACACTCCTGAGTGCAGCCTGAGCCAGGGTAACATGTAATTGGGAGATACTTAGTAAAATAAAATAATTACAACAAAACAGCTAATATATGTTTTTCTAAGTCATTACACAATCTGCAGGGATTCTTACATAGTTCAGTGACCATCATTTGTCTTAAGTTTGAGATCACTATTCTAAACGTTAAAAAATGAAGAAAATGTTAATGCAAATTACACTTAAAAGTGTTACACTCTTTTTTCCCCCCAGAATATCCTGTTAAAAATTTACCAGCACATACCTGGATAAGTAAATAGGAGAAATCTCTAGAGAGAACTAACAATCGGGAAGAAACAAGAAAGGCTTTTTTTGGAGGTGGTACCCCTGATCTTGGAAGGAAGCTAAGAGTTCCACTAGTTGGAGACATTTCTCTCCCAAGTGACTAATATTTACAATATGCTGAACTAGGTCCGGGATAGACAGAATTTGAGAGGCATCACAGAGGTGGGAAAGAGCTTAGGAAGTAGCATGGCCTGAAGCCAAGCTTGACAGCTCAGGCCCTGAAGCCATTAGCTCGGGAGTCAACCCTTGTAGAGATCTGAACTGGCCACTGCTTGAAGCCACTGAAGACTGAGGGGTGAAGCTTCTTGCCACCAAAGTGCTGGGCACTCCCAAATGGTTCAACGTTAGAAAAAAGTATAGTTTTAACCATGGAAATGATAGTAAATGTCCCATGAGGGGTGTTTCTCTCTGTTAGGATGTTAACTCAGAGCAGTGAGAATCTTGATTTTCTGTTTTATCTCTGGTGCTTTGCAGAATAAGTAATTGATAAACACTATCATTCATTCAAGGGCAATGCAAAGTAGAGGGGAAATCCAAGAGAGGGGTTTTTCCTGAAAGAACTGTTATTTTCTTGAAAGCATAGGGTATATACAGGCTTTGCCGGGGAAAAAAGAACTTGATGGAGAGGATAGGGAAGAAGGGAGATTGGGAACCGGAAGACATCCTGGCTCCCCCCCCTCCCCCCCAACCTCTTATGAATGAGGCTGAAAGGTGACAGCACCAGTTTTTAATACTTGTCCTTCTATTTGCTATATGTATGACCTCGGTCAAGTCACTGAAACATCTCTGGGCCTCAGTGTCCTCATCTGTAAAAAGAGTTGAACTTAGATTTAGAGCTTCAAGGGACTTTACTTGCAGCTCAATTTATTTCACTATGATCTCCTGGGGCCATTTTGTGACACCATGACGACACCCCAAAACAATGACGTCAACACACGAGAAGCCTCTAGTGCGCAACCTCCAAGGGAGAATGGTGGGCGAAGGAGGGGGAGAGAGACCGGGGGGGGGGGGGGGGGGAGGGGGAGGGGAGAGGGAGGGAAGGGGGAAGGGAAAGGTGTGCTGCCATTGAAATAGCTACAAGGGGGTTCTTGAATACGCATGACCGGGAGAGAAAGTTCTTTTTTTTTTCCGTTCATCGTCCCCTGTCACGTGATTGGGGTCGCTGCGCTCGCGCCTCTCCCTTCTTCGTCTCGTCACGAGGCGCGCATGACCGGGAAGCAGTTCCCGGCGTGGCTCAGGGCGCTAAGATGGCGGCGGCGTGAGTTGCATGTTCCTGTGTGTCTACTGTCCCGGGGCCGCCGCGTCGGACGGAGTGAGGGACGGACCGGACGGACGGAAGCTGCAGCCGCCGCCGCCCGCCCGGCCCCAGCCATGGCCGTCACCGTCACCTTGAAGACGCTGCAGCAACAAACGTTTAAGATCCGCATGGAGCCGGGGGAGACGGTGAGGCCGGGGACGGAGGCCGGGACGGGACAGCACAAGTCCGATCGCCTTCGCCCTTCTCCCCGCGGGACGGGCCAGATGCAGCCCCTGCCCACCCCTCCCCCTCTTTCCCATTCCATACTCCCCTTAACCCCGTTCTCTCTCCCCTTTCTTTCCCCTCACCTCTAATCCGTCCTCGTCCGCTTTTCTCTCCTGGCACCTGACCCCAATCCCCTCTTCCCCCCCATCCATTCCCGCCCCACACTCTCCCTTCTCTATCCTTCCTTCAGCGGCTCCTCTATCTGCTAGTCTTTCTGGGCCTGTGGGGGAATGGGGCTGGGAGACCACCCCCAAAGCTGATTTTTGGGCCAGGGGGAGCCTGCTGGCAGAGCTGTGGTCCGTCTTGGGGAGGCCCCAGTAGTCTGAGGCGATGGTGATGATGATGACGACAGTAGTAGTTCACACTTTGAGAGCGAGCCGCGGCATCCCCCGCTCGGACAGCACCCTGGCTAATGGGGGCCGGAGTGTCCCCCTCAGTCAGGGAGGTCCGGCGGGCCTGGGGAGCTCTGCATGGCCTGGGCACCAGCTTCAGTTGGAGGGGGACTTTGAGCTGAGGCAGGCAAGGGATTATCCCTCCTTGTCGGGACCCTGCTGGACTAAATGGACTCTAAGGTCCTTGCTAAATCCTCTGATCTCTAAATCCTCTGCTGATAGGAAAGAGGAGGAAACCAAAGCCCAGAAAAAAGGGACCTGCCAAGCTGTTCTTCTCTAGTCTGGGCCCTTGTTCCCTTTCCCCCTGGGCCCCAAGGGGCTCAGACCCTTTGTACTGTCTCAGTATAACCTGGGCCTTTTCCTCTGGGGCCTCAGTTTCTCTTTCTGTAAAAGGAGAAGTCTTTTCCTAAGGGTCTTTCCTGACCTAAATTTTATGCTTTCCTCAGGTGAAGGTGCTCAAGGAGAAGATTGAGGCAGAGAAGGGCCGGGATGCCTTCCCTGTGTCTGGACAGAAGCTTATCTATGCAGGAAAGATCCTCAGTGACGATGTCCCAATCCGAGACTATAAGATTGATGAGAAAAACTTTGTGGTCGTCATGGTGACCAAGGTAAGGTCAGGCAGGACCTTGGAGTAGTGGGAAGCAGACTAGAAGACACTCCAAGTACCGGGTGTCACCAACTGTGTCCTAGATAGATTAGGTCTGGCCTGGGTGGGGTCTGGCCCCCAGCTACAGTGGGGATGATAAAAGCCAGGCTCTGACATAATCTTCTCTTTGGCTCTTCCAGGCCAAAGCTGGGCTTGCCACTTCGGCGCCTTCGGAGCCCTCTGCCCCTGCTGCTGCCAACACCCTGGAGCCCTCCACACCCACCCCACCAGCTCCTGCCATTGTTGCCATGCCTCTACCCCCGCCAGCCCCCAGTGAGGAGCAGAAGCCCGCAGAGGAGCCAGCTGCTGGGACGCCTCCCGAGGCTGGGCCTGGGTAAGGGCTTCCCACGGTGGGGCTAGGGGCCTCCTGGGTTCTGAGCTCCTCATAGTTTCCCAGGATCTCTGTTCTAGAAAGAGACCTCAGAAGGCATCAGTTCCAGTTCCTTCATTTGTTTAGATAAATAGGCCTAAAGGGGTTGAAAGCCTTATTCCTTCTGTGTCATTGCTGATTACTTGTCATCTAGTCTCTGCTTCAAGACTTCTGTCATAGGGAACTGATTCCTGAGACTTGTTTTGGTCTTGAACATCTCTTTAAGTTTTTAGATGTTTTTCCTTAAATTGAGCTAAGATCTGCTTGTCTTCTACTTGGAATGGGAGGCCCCATTCCACTCAGTGCTCTGTACAGTACTCCCAGGGCACTGGCTCTGGATATGGTTTCATGGCTGACACTGTATTGTGAACTTGGCACACGTTACTTAAACATTCCCTAGGGCTCAGTTTCCTCATCTGTAAAATGAGAGGGTTGGCTAGATGGTTTCCAAAGCTCCCTCCAGCTTGAATTAAGTGGTTTTATGGTCCAAATTTTATGCTTTGGAGCTCAGCAGAACCAATTTGATCCAAGTCTCACGTATATGAGTTTGCTCTCATTCCTCTCTGAGAGACCCAGGGCCCTAGCAAGAGATTCAAGGCAAGAGGGAGGGGAGTAGCACTATGAGGAGCCCAAATGACGGCACAGAATCTAAAGGTTGGAACGGGACCTCAGAGGCCAACTGAGTCCAGTCTGTTCCTACTCAAGAATCTTTTCTAACAATAGTATGGTCATTGGGCTTCTACTGGAGATTCCTAGGGAGGGGAGCTCACTACCTGCCAAGGTAATCTCATGCTACTCTGAGACAGCTCTCTTTGTTAGGAAATGTTTCTTGTATTAAGCCTTGATCTGCTTCTTAGCAACTTTTATTTCTGTCCTTAGATCAAGCAGAAGTAGTCATCTATGTGATAGCCCTTCAGATACTAAATTGCTCTCCTGTAGCTTCATATTTTCTTTTTTACTCCATAAACTTTCTCAGTTCCTTCAGCTGATCCTCCCGGGCCCTACTCTCCCATCCTCTTAACATCCTGCTCACTTGTAGTGCCCAGAACTGAATATGATGCCCTTCAACGTGGCTTGATCATGGCAGAATAGAGCAAAACTTTGGCTTTCCCTTGCTTTGTATGGCATTTGACTCTCATAACAGCCTTGGATTGTTCTGTCTCTTCTTTGTTCGCTGTTTTATCACATAGAATTGTATTGTGTTTGTCGTCTGTGAAAACTTCCAGATTATCACCATGGGACTGTGCTGTCTAACCAGCTGAATTTTTGAACCCAAGTATATAATTTAATATCACTCCCTATTAAACTTGACCTTATTCAATTTGGGTCCTTGCTTCTAGCCAAGCTCTTTTTAGATTCTGACTTATTATCCAGCATTTTAGCTCATTCTCCCAACTTGGCATCTTCCACAAATTTGACAAGTTTGCTTTCAGTGGTTTCATCCAAGTCATTGACAAAAATGTTTCTGTCAACTCTACAGCTCTCTTCCCTCTTCAGGGAGCAGCGGGCAGGAGGATGACGCAGCCTCTACACTAGGTGGGTGGCTGGGTGGTGGGCCATGTTTTTGGTTGTGCACCAAAATGAGGGTCTTGGGGCAGGGGATGGGTAAAAGGAGGAAAGGTTTCTGGTTGAGGGAAGGGGGCTGGAAGTGACCCCAGTCCCTCCAGAGCCTTCGTTTCTGTTTCTCCCTTCAGTGACAGGTTCCGAGTATGAGACGATGCTGACAGAAATCATGTCCATGGGCTATGAGCGGGAGCGGGTGGTGGCTGCCCTGAGGGCCAGTTACAACAACCCCCATCGGGCTGTGGAGTACTTGCTGACGGTGAGCTGGCTCTCAGGCCCCTCCCTGGGTTTCTCCCCTATCCTTTCCTGGGAATGGAGGAGGTAGAACTTGACTTTGAAGGAAAAATAGACAGCCTGGCTTGTGAAAAGAGGCCCTGGGTTGGATTCTTCTTAGCCAATCTTTGCTTGCCTATGTAACCTTGATGCTTGTTTTTTCCTTTTTTGGCTTGAAGAATTTCTAAGGTTCTTTCGGATCCAATTTGTGATTAATAGACCTTTCCTGGGTCCCCCCCCCCCCAATATCCCCCCCCCCCCAAAAAAAAAAAAGGCAGGTTTTTTTGTGATCATTATTAATGTTGTCTTGGGTCACTCCTTGCTACCTTCTGTTATGTGCATAATCCTTTTCCTCTGCTCCCTATCTGGTGGTAGACTGGGTATATGGGAAAGGGGACCCAGCTTGTGCTCATGGGGTAGGGCAGGCATCTTATTCCCCTCTTTGGCCCTGCAGGGGATCCCAGGGAGTCCAGAGCCTGAGAGTGGCCCTGTGCAGGAGAGCCAAGCCCCTGAGCAGCCCGCCCCAGAAGGAGGTAAGTAGTGGGTAGCTAGTCAGGCAGGAGAAGCCTTTTTGTCCGAGTAAAAAGGGGGCTCCTTCCCATATCTGCCTTGATAGGCGAGAACCCCCTGGAATTCCTCCGTGACCAGCCTCAGTTCCAGAACATGCGACAAGTGATTCAGCAGAACCCAGCCTTGTTGCCAGCCCTGCTGCAGCAGCTAGGCCAGGAGAACCCCCAGTTACTACAGGTGGGCACAGGCTCTTGGGTTTGGGCTGGGCTTCCTGACTGCCATTGAGGGCAGGGGGTTGACCCCATCAGTGACCTGGCTTATTCTGCTCTGGTCCCCAGCAAATCAGCAGGCACCAGGAACAGTTCATCCAGATGTTGAATGAGCCCACGGGGGAGCTGGCAGACATGTCGGATGTAGAGGGGGAGGTTGGTGCCATTGGTGAGGAATCCCCTCAGATGAACTACATCCAGGTCACGCCACAGGAAAAAGAAGCCATAGAGAGGGTAAGGGACCGGCAATGGTGGGAGGTGGGAGGTGGGACAGGAGAGCTGGTTGCTTGCAGCAGGGATGGCATCTCTAAAGAAGACCTGGATTCAAGTCCATGCTTGATTCCTCCCTGGGTGACTAGAGCAAGTTAGTGGTGCTTCTCTGGGCTTCTGGTAACTGCTGGGAACCCTGTGACCTCTACCCCTTACCCTCCTGTTTTGGTCCATCTCCTGCAGTTGAAGGCCCTGGGGTTTCCCGAGAGCTTGGTAATCCAGGCCTACTTCGCTTGTGAGAAGAATGAGAACCTGGCAGCGAATTTTCTCCTGAGTCAGAACTTTGATGACGAGTGATGCAGGGAGAGAGGGAGGGAAACTGAGCTCACCCCTACCCTTACCCCCCACTGCCGGCAAAAAAGTTTTATAGAAGAAAACAAATATATATATCTATATATATATATTCATGTTTATTTAAGTGGGAAAAAAAGAAAACACAAAAAGACAACCCGAGTGCCCTTTTAGCTCCCCTCCCCCAGGGAAGTTGGGGCCATACAGCTGTAATATGGCTGTCCTCCTTGACCCAGCATCCCCCCTCCCCCCCCATTTCTGAGTGTGCACGTGTGCATGTGTGTGAGAGTGTGTGTGTGTGTATGTGTCTGAGAGATCGAGCTCGCTGGAGCTGGCGGCCTGGCCAGGGGATTTGGAGACAGATGGGCCCCTCCTGGCCTGTGGCCCAGCTTGCTGCTGAGACAGATGGAGCCTTGGCCCCAGCTCCCAGCAAGCAGGTCTCTCTTCCCTCCCTCCCCCTGAAACTGCTGATGTCCCCATCCCCTCCAAGAGGGAGTCTGAGGTGGCCCAGCTCCACCCCTTCTGCCCCCTTTCTGACTTGGGGTAGGGCTGGGGGGTGGGAGGAACCTGATCTTCCCTTGGAATGAAACTGTCCAAATTCTTCCATCTGGCTTTTTTTTTGAGGAAAGTCAGATGAAGGATAGCTAGGACTAATTGCATTATCACCAGTCTGAGTGTTGGGGAGGGAGAGGAGGGGGTGTTGGGGTTAAAGCATAAACTAAGTAGGCAACTTGAGGGCGTTAAGCACCCCTGCCTCTTCCTATAGCCTCTTGTTTGGCTGTACAAAGAGCAGCATTATAAGAGAGTTGGAGGGCAGGAGCTCTGGGTAGGGTGATCACTAGAGAGAATATCTGGGCAGAGACTAACCCCAGAGCCAGGGTGTCCTGACTCCTTCCCTCTTGCCTTCTTCACCCTGCCCTCCCCCCAGAATGTGTCTCTGATAAAGGTTTTGAAGTGAATAAAGTTTTAGAAATGAGCTAGGGGCAGCTGGTTTAGTGCCTGTGTTCTGTCCTGGGAGGGTCCAGGCCCTATTCACCAAGAGATGTGGCTACAGAAGGGATGAGGGCTATGCAGACAGGTTCCTAAGCCATGGGGAAATAGGAAAAATAGAAACCCTTTTTCTCGGGCATGGGAAGGCTGAGCTACCCCCTTACCAGGGTAAACGGGCCCTCCGTTTGCCCCAGCTGCTCAGGGCTTGGCCCTCCTCACCATCAGCTGCCTTGGTGAGTTTTGCAGAGCCAAACCCTGTGATGCTCTGGCCCTGGAGGGAGCCTCCCCCCTCCCCCCCCAAGTTGGAAATACTGGATGGGTGAAGCCCTCCCTCCAACACACATACTGCTGTCTGTTTTGGCTACTTTCCCCCTTGGTAATTGGCTAATTACCGGAGATTAATGTTGGTAAACAGAAGCCTTCTCCCCCTCCACCATCTGCTCCTCCATTATTTCCCCATCGTCTCCCCCTGCCCCTTCCCCCAGTGGTTGGCAAAGCTGAAAGCCCCCTGTATGGGCAGGGAGCCAGCAGCTGAGAACCTGGGGGTGGGGTGGGATGGGACCTGGGGATTCCCCAGGCACTAGCAGGGACCAAGCCCTCCTACCTACAGTGGTTCTAAGGCTTGGAGCTGGCAGGGACTTCAACCCCTCATTTTACAGGTGAAGAAACGATCTCAGAGAGGAAGGGACTTGTTCAAGACACAGATTCAAAATGACTCCCAACAGTGTTCCTTCAAATCCATACTAGGTGGGCTATGTCCAGCTCCTGGAGCAGATGAAGAGAAGTCTGCAAAGACAAATCTAGTGGGCACTACACTTTATTGGAAGAGTTTTGAATGTGCTCACTGCCTGGGCTTCCCTGCTCTGGGTCATGATGCTCTTTCTGCTCAGCACTTACAGGGCTCTTGGGGGCCTTTGCAGCCTTTTGCAGGGCCTCCATTCTCGCCGCCTCTTTCTGCTGCTTCTTCTGCTGCTTGAGACGCTTGCGGTCCTGCTTTTCCAGCTCTTGTAGCAACTCCTGGAAGCGAGAGCTTCTTGGGTCCACATCATAGCCCAGCTTCTCCTGTGCTTCGGCCTGCAGCCGAGCCCTCCGGGCCTTGTCTGCCTGGATCTTCTCCCAGCGTTCTCGCTGTTGCTGCCTCCAGGCCATGATCATTTGTGGCATCTGGGCCATTTTGGCCTGGATGAGCTGCTCCCTGGGGGGCAGGGAAGCGGGGTGAGTGGGGACTGGCAAATCTACTCCAGGGTTCTGGGCCTGTTTCCTCTTGTAGCTCTCTCACTTTGGCCCTGCTTTTCAGAATGGCTAGCCACCCTTCTCCCCTCCCCCTCCTTCCCCCCAGGCTCAAATTACTAATAATGATAGCTTCCTTTCCTCTGGTGCGATATGACTTAGAAATCACTTCTTACACGAGTGCTATGAAAGGAATATGGTCCTTATTTCATGGCTGAGGAAACAGGCTTGAGCGTCACAGTTAATATCAAAACTAAGATTCAAACTCTAGCTCTACATCCATTACAAAGAAGCACAGGCATAGAGCTGGCAGGGCCCATAGTGATCACCTATTTTAGGGAACAGAAATTGAGGGCGTCTCCCTCCTCAGGAATTAAGTGATTGCCCAACATCTTAGATGGAAATGGCAAGGTAGATCTGGACCCAGACCCTTTGACTCCCAATTCATTGCTCCCTATCACACTGCTTCCAGGTCCATTTCGCCCACAGTTTCCCAGGGTCACCTGAACTTTCTCACCAATTAACAAGGATAGACAATGAATTTACTCAGTGTTTTCTCTGGGTGTTGTCTTCCTCCTTCCAAGAGGATGATAAAAAAATGAGGTCCTTGGCTGGTCTATTCCTGCCCAAAGCTTACCCAAGCAATCCTATCCCATCTCCTCCAGCAGATTGCCCCTCTGTCATCCTCACTCACTTATCTTCAATCTCTGCCTCCATCCTCCTCAAAAACACCTCCCTTGATCCTTCCATCCTTGCTAACCACAGTCCTAGATCGCTTCCCACCTTTGTGGCCAGACTTCTTGGGAAGTGCCACCTGTAAGTGCCTCCACATTTTCTTCTCTTAACCTGGACTTCCGACCCATTATTCCAACAAAATTATAATTTTAATCACCCGATCTAATGGACCTTTTCTTAATCCTCATTTGTCCTGACCTAGCAGCCCGACACGGTGATCATTTCCTTGAGGGTTTTTGGGATATTCCTCTTCTGGTTCTCCTTCTACCTATTTGAGTTCTTTGCTGGCTCCTCCTCCAAGTCAAGTTTTGCCAACTATGGGTTCCATAGAGCTGTGTCCAGAGCCCTTTTCTCCCTTCCCTTTACCTCACTTGGTGAGTTCATCAGCTTATGGACTCAATTACCACCTAGATAAAGAGGATTCTCAAACCTACCTATTCCGTGGCAACCTCTCAGCAGACCTTCAGTCTCACAAATCCAAATTTTGATTCAAACATTCCAAACGATGTCCCACAGATGGGTCTAAAACAACTCACTATCTTTGCCTTTAAGGCTTCTAAGCCCTCCCCCACTTACTAACTTCCCTAGTAGGATAGAGGGTCCCATTAGCTTCAGTGCCCCAGGCTTGGTGTGGGGCATGGGACTTCCACCCCTTTCTCTACTGACACCACTGCCACCCTATGTAGGTCCTCAACTCTGAAAGTCTGGACCACTACTGTAACCTCCAAGATCCATCCAGCTTTGGGTTTCACTTCTGTCAGAGCTGAAAGGGATTTTAATTATTAGTGATTATTTCATCCTCAATTTACAGATAAGGCAACAGGGACAAGGAAGGTTTATGATGATGTCCCAACTCTTAAGCGATCCCAGTTGGGGGTTTCTAAGCAATAATCTTGTAATAATTTGTCATTTCCTTCAGTCCATTTTACAGATGAGGAAATGGAGATAAACAGGGTTAGGTGACTTGCACAGGGCCACACAATTAGTTAAGCCTCTGAGGCTAGGACTTTGAACTCCAGTCTAGGCTGGGCAGTGCCCACTGCGCCACCTAGTGCCTACTATCTGCAAGGCATTCTGCTGAGCACGGAGATAACAAAACCTAATCACTTAAGTTATAGGTTCTAGGTAGGGAATGAAACTTCTAGGAAGCTAGGGGAGACGATGCTCAACCACGGCAGTCTGCCTCCAGAATCCCATCCCTGCCACCTCTGTCTTTGCTGTCACCCTGTTCCCTAGGCTTGCCCCCTCTCCTTCTCTTGGCCCCTTTCATTCCTACCTGTTCTTTAAGACAAAACAACAAAAAAGGAGGGGCCCTATCAATATCACACAGGCTAGCAAATGACGAATCTGTGATCTGAACCTGTACTTCCTGTCCCCAAATCCAACGTCCAAGCGGTCTTACTCTGCAAAGCAGCTCAATGATGAAACTGGGAGTTGAACTAGTTAATAAAACCAATTACCACCTCAGTGGAGTCCTGGGAGGCAGGTGTTATTTCCACCCCCATTTTACAGATAAAAGGTTCAATGACTTGCCCAGAGTCACAAAACAAGATTCCAGCCTCCACAATCTTATGCACTAAACCACCCAGCTACCCTAGACCACTTTATGTCCTTTCCCTTTCTTAGGTTTTGGGTGTTCTCTCACTTGAAAAGTAGCACTGATGAAGACCTCTCTCAAGGTCTTTCCAGCTCTAAATCTCATAAAATCCTGATTCAGCACTTCCCAGCTGGCCCCTTGGGACTAGCAGCCAGATCCTTCCACAGGGACATGATTTAGGACCCTTAACTTCTAGATGTAGCACACCAGAGGTTTGTGGGCATCCTCTAATACAGAGATATAAAGCAGAAACAGGAAGCAAGATCCCTGCAAGTGCAATACTGACCTGGAAACGCATGTTAATGCCGTTTAGGTTGTATTATACTCCGTTAAACATTTCCCAGTTGCATTTTAACGTTTGACACCTCTGGATCAGATAGATCAGACTCTACTCGAATCCAATGCCCTTTCGCACAGTGAAGCGATTAGTGTGGTGGGAAAATTGAATTGAAAAGTAGAAACCCTAGGTTCTAATCCTAGTTACATGGCTGGTGAGTCAAGTCACCCTTCCCTCCTCCTGCGTCTCGGTTTTTTCTCTGTACAGTAAGAAGGCTGGACTACACCCCGGATAATCTGAGGTCCCTTTCGACTCTAAATGGGGGATCGTGGGGTTCAGAGAGAGGTAAGGGCTTGGCCAAGGTGCCACAAGGGCCCACGCTACGGAATGCTAGATTTTAAGTCAATTGCAGACTTAGCCGCTGCCTTTTACAAACCAGGTCACAACCTAGGGGCGAAAGGCGCTTGTACCCCGCCCGTGGGGACCCCCTCCCTCCGCAGCCCCGTGCGCGCGCCCACCTCTCCCGGCGCTCTCGCTCCTGGGCCTCGGCGCGGGCCCTCAGCGCCTCCTGCATGGCGCCCAGACTTGGCTGCCACTCGCGCTCCTCGGCCTCCATCTCCCGGAGCTGCGGGACCGTGGGCCACAGCGAGCCCGGGGCCACCCCGGACGCAGCCCCGAACCGCCCGAACTGCTTAGCGGCGAAACGGGGCTGCAGCTGCCAGCGCGGGGTCATCGGGTCTTCCGGGTCCGGGGTGAAGGGCTTGGGCGGCCGGAGCGGGGGCGGTCGGGCCCGGTAAGCGCGGGAGGCCGAAGCCTCCGGGGTAGCCCGCAGCGTCCGGACGCCACACGCTCGCAATATGGGCGCCGCCATCTTGGCAGCCGGCCGGGGTCCTAGCCGACCGGTTCCGGGGTGTCTGATGCGCTGCCTGCGTCAGAACGCATGCAACCGGGAGGGGCAGGAGCTGGGAGGAACGTGACGCGTCGTTGTGGATTGGCTGGAAGCTCCGACTGCGGCCGATCGCTTTTCTCCGCCTTAGTCTTTTAAGTCCAGATCGCTCTGGTTCCCTAAACTTGACTGCCAAGTTCCTTGCTTTTCGGGATGTATTCCCAAAGCCTGCGCGAGTGATTCCTAGAGAGTGGAAGCTTCTTGAGGGCAGACACTTAAGAAAAAAACAGCCGTATGCCCAGGGCAGAGCCTGGAGTAGATTTTTAACATTATTTTAAAGCTAGTTTTCAACATGCATTTTTGTAGGATTTTGAGGTCCAAATTTTTCCTGTCTCCCGAAAAAAATAGCAATCTGATATAGGCTATATAATCATTGTAAACATATTTCCATAAGTTATTGTGAAAGAAAGCAAAATCAGAACAAAGGGAAAGCCAAAGAACGAAAGAAAAGAAAGAGGAAAATACTATGTTTCATTCGCATTTAGTCTCCCTAGTTCTTTCTCTGGATGGGGACGATGACATTTTCCATACCAAGTTCTTTGGCATGATCTATCACTGTATTGCTGAGAAGAGCAAAGTCTATCACAGTTGATCCTCACACAATCTTGCTGGTATTGTGCACAATGCTCCCTCTCTCCCTCCCTCCCTCTCTTCCTTCCTCTCTTCCTTCCTTAGGACCATGCCTTAAACCCAAACACCCTGGTTCTCATTGGCCAATAATAGGATCAGCTCAAGACTCATTTCGTCATTTTTTGGGTTCTGATTGCTCAGAGTGAGTGTAGATAGCAATTATTTCTATTTTAGCCAGAAATCCTGAGGGTCTTCCCCTCCTGGACTGATTTTTTTTTTTTTTGGGGGGTAATTAGGTAAAAGAGGCCATTTGATTGCCTCATTTCTGATCTAATCTTAATCATTGAATGGGTGTTGTTTCAGACAAACTGAGACACAGGTAAGACTTCAGTTTAAAAAAGGCCAAGCTCTCTCATTACATCCCATCTTTAGTCATGCTTATCTATATCTTGCCACTGGGTCCAAATGACTCTGTAAGAGAGAGTTTGCACAACCCTCATTTAATTCCAGTTCACTTGCAAGTCATGACATTACCTTTCTGATATCATGATCCTCTTTGAGAATGAAGAACAAACAATTCCACATGACCTAGTCCGCATCCCACCTCAGCTACACATAAAGACGATCATACCTATTGATCTTGCTTTCACCCACAGAACATTCATGAATGCTGAAATTCCCTTATTATAATCTATTATCATTCCACCTCTCTTCATTCTGCCATGTAACCCCAAACCCTGTTCTTCCACGTTGTGACCTTTAATACCATCCTTCAATTTTTTTTTTTTTTAAAGTGACTTGCCCAGGACACACAGCTAGTAAATGCCTGAGGTCAGATTTGAACTTAAGGCTGACTTCAGTGCTAGTGCTCTATCCACCGATTCACAGGGCTGCCTCCCCCCTCCTCCTATTATTACCCCTTGGCTCTTTACCAGGCCATCATTCTTGCACTGGCTACTCTCTCTTCCCTTCACCATCTTGGTGCTTTAGTGAACCAGTTTAACTTTACACCATCCTCTTCTCTTACGTCCCTTGTCCCCTTACCATATCATTTTGCCCTGTTGAGCCTTAGCGGTGGATCCCTTTCTCCAATCCATTGCCTTCACTTCTAGTAATGAACTGCTGAACAAATTTAGCAAAAATCTCCAAACTGAGCTGACCGGGCCCACTATATATTTGTTATATAACCTCAACTGGGTCCTCATCATGGCAGGGCTTTTTACACTTCCCTAATGAGCTCACATGTAAGTTCTTTTCATCCCTTCTCAAACATCCCATGGCTCCCCCTTCCCCACACTCTCATGCCTAAGAATCTTGCTTCATGACCCACATGTGCAAAAATGTTTGTAGCAGCCCTTTTTCTAGTGGCAAGGAACTGGAAATTGTGTGGCTGTCCATCAGTTGGAGAATGGCTGAATCAATTCTGGTATATGAATGTAATGGAATATTAATGTTCTATAAGAAATCATCAGGCTGATTTCAGAGAGTCTCTCCAGTCTCTCCTGGAGAGACTTACATAAGCTGGCTGATGCTGAGTGAAGTGAATAGAACTAAGAAAACATTGTACATTGCAGCAGCAACACTGTATGATGATGGACTTGGCTCTTTTTAACAATGAGGTGATTCAAGACAGTTCCAATAGACTTGTGATGGAAAGAGCCATCTGCAGCTAGAGAAAATTATGGGGATCAAAACATAGTATTTTCTTTTGTTGTTATTTTGGGCTTTGTTTTTTTGTTGTTTGCTTGTGTTTTTTCCCCTTTTGATCTGATTTTTTTTTCCCATGCAGCATGACAAATATGGAAATATGTTTAGAAAAATTGCACATATTTAACTTATATCAGATTGCTTGCTGTTTTGGGGAGGGAGGAGGGAAGGAGAGAGGGAGAAAAATTTGGAATATGAGGTTTTGAAGAAGTGAATGTTGATAACTATCATTGCATGTATTTTGAAAAATAAAATACTATTAAAATGAAAAAAAAAATCAGCCCCCAAAAAAGAATCTTGCCTCATTTATTACTAAAAAAAAAAAAAAAAAAAAATGAGGCCATTTGCTGAGAGCTCTTGTTCTCTCCTGTCCTCTAGATGCCTCCTACTGATAGCTCTCCCTTCACTTGTTTCATTTGAAAAGGTGATTCTTCTCTTTATTAGGGCAAACATATAGATACATGTAGAAATATTTCCAGTTCCATCCTTCCTTCTTACTTACCTTCAATCTTGTCTTTCCTTATTTTTTTCCCTTGAGGCAATTGGAGTTAAGTGACTTGCCCAAAGTCACAGTGTTAACTGCCTGAGGCTGGATTTGAACTCAAGTTCTGAGGCCAGGAGTGGTGCTCTATCTATTTCCACCTCTAGCTTCCCCCAATCTTGTCTACTGGCTCCTCCTGCCTACAAAACATGACCTCCATTTTCAGACACTATTTCTTGATCTATTTAATCCTGCTAGCCAGCTCTAGCCTCTAATGATTATTTCTAATTCTGGGAAATAGTTGTCTACAAGTTGTCTCAATAGATTGTGACCCTCTTGAGGATAGGTACTATTTTTCTGCCTTCCTTTTTATCTCCAGTGCTTAACAGAGTGCCCAAAACTTCTTAATTGATGAGTCAAGGCCAAAAGTGTTTATAAAGACCTCCTCTGTTCCAGGCACTGAGGCAGATAGCACAATGACTATTATCAGCTCAATTTTTCCATCTTGCTCAGGATCAAACAACCCTCTAAGTTCAGGACTCCATCCCAAGTTTCAGAGTGGAGGACTCTGGGGCTCGATAGCTTCAGGGGGTTCCTTGGAAAACCAGCTTCTGGGCTTTATAATGGGAGCAACACTTTGTTTTTGAGGGAGTAGGGTTTCGCTTGCCCCTTAAGTATGGAGGTTTCCTTATTGTTAGAGCTTGGGAAGTTATTTTCTGGATGGTAAGCATGAGGTCTAGAAAAAGAAAGGGATTTACTCAAATTATAGTTAATAGAGAGAGGGAAGAAGACTTACTGGAAAGAAAGAGGAGGAACAACCAGGACCTGAGTTTAAATCTAGCTTTAGACACTTGTCACTAATTAGCTGTGTGACTTTGGGCATGGCATTTAATCCTGATTGCCTTGCCCCACCTCCCCCCCCCAAAAAAAAAGAATAAAGGAGATGGGATAAAGGGGGGCCAAGGGAGGGAAAGACAATTGGAAGAGGAAAGATGAAATGGAGGGAAGAAGGGTGGAGGGAAAATGAAGGAAGGGAACTTCTGGAGGTGTAGGGTCAGAGGAGATTGAGAGACTCAATGGCCTGTGATGTGGGACAAAATTCTAGTAGTAGGATCTCAGAGAAGAAGAGGAAAAATTAAGACAGTTCTACATTGACCCTTCATTTTCCATTCAGATGAGGCAGCCACTGATGAACTTTGGAGCTCTTTCTGGGAGACCTTCATTTTGTTTGGAACCCACATCCAAATCTCACAGCTAGGCTGGAGAATAAACAGGGGAGAGCTAAAACTATTTTCCTCTACTGGGAACTCTTGGGCTTGAGATTTCAATTCCTGGGTGTGTGTGTGTGTGCTCCCAACCTTCCCACATGGCCTTGAAACCCTGGTCTCCTTAGACCTTGGATTTTCTCATGTCTCAAGCCATTTTAGATTCTGTTTGTTGTTGGTTTATTTTTATAATAGATTTTTATTTTTTAAAATACATGTAAAGATAATTTTCAACATTCACCTTTACAAAACCTTGTGTTTCGTATTTTCTATCCTCCTCACCACCTCTCCCTTTGCCTAGACAGCAAATAATCCAATATAGGATAAACATGTGCAACACTTTTAAACATATTTCTACATTTATCATGCTACACAAGAAAAAATAGATCAAAAAGGAAAAAAAAAACCAAGTGAATAATAACAACAAAAGGGATCCACATTCAGTTCTCATAATCTTCTCTCTGAATACAGATAGCTCTCTATCACAAGTCTATTGGAATTGATCAATAAATCACCTCATTGTTGAGGAGAGCCAAGTCCATTAGAATTGATCATGGAATAATCTTCTTGTTGTGTACAATGTTCTCTTAGTTCTCTCTTCACTTTGCATCAGCTCATATTAGTCTCTCCAGGCCTTTCTAAACAGATTGTGTTTTTTTAGATCCGATGTCATCCCAAATCTTGGGTCCTGCTGAATCCAAACTCCAAAGTTCCTGGGCCTCCTTGCCTCCAGCACTGGCTATACTTTTAAGGGGAAAGAATTAGCAAATCTGCTCCAACCTAGAGGTTCAGGAAGCCAAGGGGGGGCTTGGTATGATGGGCAGTAAAGTCTTTTTCGGGCTTAATCATTCTTCCCTCTTGGTCATCATGAACTGGGAGGCAAATTCAGACTTGGGCAGGTAGGCAGCACTGCTGGGATTACGCAAGAAACCTCCAGAGGCAAGTAGCTCAGGGCGCACTCCTTCATAAAATGGTTGCAGCAGCCGGGTTATAAAGTACATAGGGGTAATCTTGAGGTGTCCATCTTCTAGACTTTTCTGCCCCAATCCTATTATATTGCTCTTACTACACAGAAAAGGGAGAGAATTTGATTTAAGAGGAGAGAACTAGGAGTAACAGGAAGAATTCAAAGGCAAATTTTGGTTTTTAACCAAACATCACCTGAAAATGGAATATGTCCAAAGAGAATGAGTTCCTCTGTCATTGGAAGTCTCAGTCATTGATTGATTGTTAGTCAGTCACTATTTCATTAACGGTGGAGGGACTCTAGATCCTTGATCTAGCCAGCTTCCCATTTTACAGGTAAAGGCTCTGAGGCTCAGAGGTATTCTGAGAAAGCTTAGATGATCCTGCACTAGATGGAATTACTGAACAGGGTGAGAGGTTGGATTCAACACTACCCTAGGATTCTGCAGGAAGGAAGCTTCCCTTGCCTTGAGCCCCTCCAGGACAGGAGTCCCAAACCCTGAGGGGTATAAATAATCTAAGCTCTTAAGCCTTACAGAAGTGGGGTCTTACCTTATAAAGAAACCCATTCAGTGCTGAGGCAGTTCTGATTACACAAGGCCTGTCCTTCCTTCCTTTGCTCTCCACTTCTCCTTGGTACCCAAGGGCTTGGAAGCAGTTGGGGAGGGGTTCCCATATGGGGGGGGGGTCTGCCCTCTCCAACTTTAGTGGATTTCTATGACTAGATAAGGATATGGGGAGGATGTAGGGGAGCCAACTGTAGAAAGGTTGAGGGGCTATGCTCCCTGCGGATGAAAGAGGCCACCAGAGGGCAGCCTTCACCGTTGCTATTCTCACAGCTGGGAACAGGGGCCAGGGAGTTTGGGGAAATGGGGGAGGCTGGGAGCACTGGGATAGCAGTGTTCTCACGGCCTCTGGGCTCCTCACCTGAGTGTGAGATGGGGGAGGGTAGCGGGTCAAGCCCAGCAGCCCAGGATCTCACCGGGCCCTCCACCAGCATCTCTTCCTCTTCCTGCCTACCAGCCACTGGCCAGGGTCTTGGCTTTGGGCTTTGCCCAAGATCTTATCAGGAGCAAGTGACAGAACCCAGATTTGGACCCAGGACCTTAGACCCCAAAGCCAGAGTCCTTTCCTCTGCACCCTACGCTCTCCACGCCTCTCATGTTCTGCAGTTTCGGACCACACACTTAGAAGTGGTTCTGGGAATAAGAGAGAACTCGGTGGGGAGCAAAGTGTGGGAGTGGGCACAAGCTAATTTGTTCTTCTCCCCTCCTGTGGGGCTTCCCGTGGAGAAAGGTCTATTTAGAGCAAGTTTCTGGGCCTCACACAGCAGAAACACCTAGACAGCAGGGTCAGTTGCTTTGAACCCTGAGCCCAGGACCCAGCCCGAACGATAGCAGCAGAAGCCATCGACAGAAGCTTAGGACTGATGACTGGGAAGATGTCGGTTAGACAGCTCATAGCTTTCCTCAGCCTAATGACTGGGGTCTGGTCCAGCCCCCCAGCATCCAACATGTCGGCTCCAGTGCTTGGGCCCTTACCTTCCAAGGTTTCCCAGGAGTCCAGCATTTACTTCCCACCTCCAGGGATGGGCTCTGGAGATGGACCAGGGATGCTGGTGGAAAATGCCCAGATCTCCCCCTCCCCTGCCACCATTTCCCACAGCTGGGAGACCTTTCTGGGCTTGCAAGTGGGAGAAGAATCGTGGGAGCCGCTCCATCCTGGCAAGCAGGAACTTCAAGATGCTTCAGGCCTGAGCCTCCAGCTGGGGAGGCCACAGGAAGAGGAAGAGATGTCTGCTGTGTCCCTTCCCCTCAGTGCCCAGGAAGTGGCTCGGGAGACATGCAAGGCTGTGCCCTTCACCCAGGTAAGCCTTCAGCATGGAGAGAGGAGACAGCCGGGCCTGGGGCTGGGCCTAATGGCCTCTCCTGGCTCTGACTCTGTGTGTCTCTTGCTCATCCTCCACCTCTCTCTCCGCCTCCGCCTCTGTCTCTCCATCGTTTCCGTGTCTGTCTCTCCCAATCCGGGTCCCTGCCTCGGCTCCTGCCCCTCAGGTGGTCTCCCGGCCCGGCTGCACCTCCATCCGCCTCCGGAACAAGTTTTGCTTCGGCCGATGCAGCTCCTTCTACATCCCCAGCGCTGGGCTCGGCAGGCCCCACCTCTGCAACAGCTGCCTGCCCTCTCGCCGTCACCGAGTGCCGGTGGTCCTCTGGTGCCGGGGGGTCGGCAAGCCCTTCTGGCACAAGCGGCGGAAAGTGTCCACCTCGGTGGTGGAGGCCTGTCAGTGCCAGACACACGTGTGAGCAGCAACGCCTCGAGAACAAGTTGACGCCTACTGGATGCTCCCACTCGCAGACGTGCTTTCCAGATGACCCCTAGTGGCCTTCTCTGGCCTGTGCTGAGCCTCCTGGGCTTCCTTTTCTCTCATCCTCCTAACGATGGTCCCCGGCCTGATATAATCCAGACCAGCAGGCCCAATGGTTCTAGGAATCTTGGGCCAGAGAGTGGATAGTTATTGAGAGTTAGGTTGCCTATAAAAACATAAAGAATCTGCCTGATTGAAACTATCCTTGCCTGTGTCGGCTTATTCTCCACCCTGGGCACAATGAGGGAGAGGAGGGATGCCGGGCCGAGCTGTGGATGCCAGGCCTTTGGGGAAAATTCCAGGCCTCCATAGGGGTCTCGGGAAGGGGGTATCAGGGTCAAACTGACCTAGAAAGCTGGGCTCTGGGCCAAGAGATGGTGGATGAGTAAGCGTTGCATTCTTTTACCAGCCCTCCCTGTCTGGGACTTTGGAGGGAGCCACTGGGGCTTGGAAACCTTGGGTTCTTGGTTATGGGGATGTGGGAGGGGGGAAGTGGGGATGTTGCCCTTGAGGCAGTCCCCTCCCCTGTCTGGGGCTCTAGGCCACCCCCGCCCACCCATCAGTGTGGGGGAGAAGGTGGAGGGAGCCGGGAGCTGTGTAGGAGCTGGAACAGGGCCCCCAAGCAGATGGCGGACGTCTGGCACAGGCGCGGGGACATGTGGTGACTCTGCCTCCTCGCTCCCCTCCCCTGTCGGCCCCGCCTCCTCACCCCCCCAGGAGTGGGGGTGGGGGCTGCTCTGTACCCCCCTTAGCTTTCTCCCTTCCTCAGGAAGGGAGCCTCCCAGGTGAGGGAAGCAGGATGGGGGTGGACAGCACTACCTGAGGAAACAGATGGATGGGCCAGGTCCAGAATGAGGACCTGGGAGCTGCCTGAAGGGGAGGAGGAAAAGGTTCTGCTCCCCTTCCCAGAACCCCTAGCCCTCACTTTCTCATCCCCATCTACTCTTCCACCCTTCAGTCACCCCGACCCCAGCCTTTATTACCAGCCTCCCCTCTCTTAGCTTCCCTTGGAGACTCTCACTTTGCTCCGGGACAAGTAAGGGCCGATGGGCTTTGGCAGCAGCTCCTCTTGGTCTGGTGGGGCCGGGCTGGAAGGCCAGGGGGCCAGGCAGCAGACAGAGGGGGGGTGGGAATAGGGTTTGCAGGGAGCTCACAGCGCTGGGGGAGTCTGAGTCAGTTCCCAGAGTTGATGTGTTGATGGAGGTGGGAGGTTGGGGATTCAGAACTGGACACCAGGAAAACAGCCTCATGGGGACGCCCCCCGCGGGCCTAAAGCCAATCTCTCCAATCCTTTGGCCCCTTGACCTCCGGGATTCAGCTGTCCTTGGCCCTCAACCTCCCATTTTGCTTCCTGACTCAAGGTAAAGAAAAACTTCCTAACAATCACAATCGTCCAAAAACAACTGCCCCAGGAGATAGCGAGGTCTCTAACCAGAGCCCGGATGACCACTTGTTGGGATGTGCTTGGGTGCAGCTTGGAGACTTTTCCGGCTCTGACAGCCTGTGATTCCGGGGCCTGCGGTCGTAGGCCACATTTCCTTCCCGCGGGGAGGACCGGGGTCCTCAGGGTCTCAGCAGG
Source organism: Antechinus flavipes (assembly GCF_016432865.1). NCBI lineage: Eukaryota > Metazoa > Chordata > Mammalia > Dasyuromorphia > Dasyuridae > Antechinus > Antechinus flavipes. The sequence goes on from NC_067398.1 coordinate 655,293,423, forward strand.
TGCCAGGTATGTGGGAGACGTCCTCCCTGCCCTCTGCTCAGTCCCGGCCTCTTGGGGGCCACAGGAACTGCCCCCAGCAGGGTGCCCACATGTAGGACAGTGGCCTCGTGGCTGCCTCCCAGCTACCTGGGCCGGCACTGCCCACCACCCCTCCTCCAGAGTTGGGGAGGATGTTGCTTACTGTGCCCACCCTCTGTACCAGCTGGAAAACATCGTGTCTGGGGGCGTGAGGGCATCGGCGCCCCTTCCCTGGGTGCTGCCAGCCTGGGAGGCCCACAGTTCCGGGCCTTGGAATAATGGGTTTGTAATGGCTGCTTGGGGAGCGGGGGAGGGGCGGTGCAGGTGGCACGGGAGCTGGCACTGCGGCTGCTAATCAGCTTTGCCAACACCATCTGTCACGGTGGAGCATCTGGGACTCAAGGTGACCCTGTCACCCCTGGTTACAATTACCAGTTTGGCATCTGTATTAAACCTCCACCAGCCGAGGCTGCCGGGCCTGGGGGAGGCAGTGGAGCCTAGGCCCGGGCCCAGAGGGACGCAGAGAGGCGGGACGCAGCTTGGTGGGGGCCCGCAGACAGCAATTCCACATGGGCCTGAGTGCGGTTGATCTCATTCATTTCTTATGGAGCGGCCGCCTTTCCAGAGCGGAATGCCATGAGTTCAAGCGTCCTGCGTCAGGGGGTCCCAGGCTGCGCCTGCGTGTGAACGTGCCCACTGGAGCGTGGGGCATGGCCCCCCACGGGACTGCCTGCGCGGGGGCACGCGTGTGTCGCACATGTGTGGGGGTATGTACATGTCTGAGTGTGCGGTCCCGGGGGAAGGAACAGGTGGGTGAGTGCAAGTCAGGGGCCGATGCCCCTGAGAACAGTATCCTTCTCCTCCCTCCCCAACTTTCTCTTGCCTCCTAGCAATTATCCCTCCTCCAACACTTTCTATTTCTCCCTCCTGCTTAATTTAAATCTGTTTCAGGCTCTCTTTTCGCTCCGCCCTGTCTCTTTGAGGGTGCACACAATAATCCCAGGGTCTCCCCGGCCGGCTCTAGGCCTAGTCCCTGGATTCGATGATAAACCAGATTCTAGATTCTAAACGGAGCGGCTGTTGTGGGTTGGCTTTGTATGAGGTTGACTCCGGGGCTCTAGAATTCTGGCTCGGTAGAACCCTGGGCAGGGCAGGGCTGAGCGCCGGAGGCTGGTGCAGGGACACGCCGCGGACACCAGGGGCCGCCATTGTCCGAGATTTGCTCCCGACCTCGGCGGTCTAGGGCGTCCCAGGAGCCCAGGGACCTGGGACCCACAGCTGGTTTAAGCCAGTCGCAGTGGGGGGCCGTGTTTCTGACGGTCGTACTGTCCCTCTCGGTGGGCGAGTGGAGCCCACGGTGTCCCATCCGAACACCCCCGGCTGGGTGTGGCCCCCAGAATCCCGGATTTGTTAACGCTCAAGAGCGCTGTAAGGAATATTGATGAAACAGTCACCTTCCCAAACTGGTCCACGCAAAATTTACCACCACACACGTGCAACCATACCAGGGTCTCCACAGGCACATGCTCATCTGCATCCCCCCACAGTAGCCGCAGCCACACGTAGCACACAGCAGTCCGACCCACAGTGGCTCCGTACGTTCCCGCAGACACACACACCTTCCTACTTGCACACACATAACTACCCTCGCAGCCAGGCATATATCCGCAATCCTCCTTCACGCAACGGTCAAATGCCCCTCGCCCCGAGAGGGAGAGCCCCATCCTAGACCCAGGCCTCTCCGGGCCGGGGAGAATCCAGGAATCTTGCCTCTCACCATATTCCCTTCACCCCCTACCCACCGCCCAGATTCAAGACCCGGGGGACGCTCCGCTGTCCCTTCCCGGGATCCCCCCTGCCAGCTTCTCCGCCGCCTCCTACATCTGCGCCCAATCTGGCGTCCTGGCGTCCGGCACATCTGCCCGCCGAGCCCCGGAGCGCGGCAGCCGCGCAGCCATCTGGAGCCCGCGGGCCGTGCCGTGCCGGGGCGCACAGGGCGGGGGCACGTGGGAGGGGGTGGTGGCTGGGTGCGGGAAACTCAGAGAGGTGGGTGCAAGGGTGCTGCGTCTGGGGGAAGGGGGGAGGGAGGGAGGGAGGGAGAGAGAGAGAGAGTGAAAGAGAGAGAGAGAGAGAGAAAGACAGAGACCAGAGACCAAGAGACAGAGAGGTGAAATCTTCTGTTGGTCAGGCCCACATAATTAGGAATTTCCGAGGAGAGCGATAGAGGAGGAAATAGAGACACAGAGACAGAACGAGATGGGACAGAGAAGAGGAAAGAGTAGAGGCAGATGGAAAGACATTCTATCACAGCTCACACCGGCTTAAGCCTCCTGTGGGCTAGACCCTTTGATAGGGGTTCAGTGAAACAGAGCCATGGACTGAGTCAGAAAGAGACAAACATTTATTCAACAAATATCGGAAATCGCTATAGCCTAGGTCTCGTGGGGACAAAAATAGAGGTAGAGAGAGACACACAGGGCCTGCTGATCTGGGCTGGCTAAGCCTGGGCTGGGGGCTCTTGGGGACTTCTCAAGAAGTAGGGCAAAGGGAGAGACAGAGGGGAATATTCATCCTGCCAACATCTACTGAGCCTTCCGTAGGCTGGGCTGGCCGGTGCTTGGGGATCTGGGGGGGACAGAGCCTGGGAGACGACGCAGAGGAGGGCAGCGAGACCCGCCCACGCGGGATGGAGAGCGGAAGCAGATGGTGACTTGGAAACGCGGGGGCGCGCTCCTCCACCCCGAGCGCATGGGCGCGCGCCGCTTCCAGGAATCCCCGGGAGCGCGCCAGCGCCCGCGCGCCTCCGGGCCCGTTGGCCAGAGCTGGCTTATCCCCAGGGACCCGCAGGCCCGACCCTCCCTCCCTGTATCCCTGTCCCGTCTCTCGGTGTCTCTGGATCTCTCCGGGTCTCTGTGGCGAAACTCCAGCTCCTCCTCCGGGCGCCGCTCCTAACAATGGCCCGATTCACGCGGTGCCCGCCGGCGCCATGGCAACGCCCCCACTCCCTCCCTCCCTTCCCCCGCGCGCGGACAGCGCGTGCCAAGAAGATGCCATGGTTACGTCAAAGGGGAGCCGCGAGCCCCGGGCGCGCACTCTTAAAGGAGCCCAGCTCCGCGGGCACGGGCGGCTGGAGGGGATGCTCTGCACACACCCGCCAGCAGAGGGAGCCGAGGGGCAAAAGGGGGGGGGGCGCGAAAGAAAGGGAAAGGGGGCAGGTCCAGGCTCTGCGCCCGCCCCCGGCGGCGAGCGTGGGTCCCTGCCCACGTGACACGTGGAGGCAGGCTCTACGCCCTGCCGCGGGCGCGGGTGGGGTACGTGTGGGTACGTTTATGCGCGCGTGCACGGGCCGGGGCTACTCTTTCAAGCCCTCTCTCGTGGGACTTGAGCGTGTGTAGTGGGAAAACGTAAAGAGAAAGGGTTCAGATCTTTCCTCTTCCACTTGCTTAGCTGTGTCACACGCTTTCCTGCTCTGCAGAGACCTCAATTTTCTCATCTGTAAATGAGGGTTTAGACTATATACTCTAGAAAGTCCTTTCCAGTTTTGAATCCCGTGAATGACCTAGGAAGGGCAAAGACCACTCTCCTCGTTTTAGCAGCGGTTCAGAGTGTTAAGGATTTGGATCTAGAAAGACTAAATTTGAATTAAGCACTGCCCATTTATTATGAGTCTTCAAGCTTGACCTGTCTGTAAAATGGAACATAACGTTTGAATCACCTTTTTGCAGGGTCATTGTGATGAAAATTATGTAAAGCACTTTGTAAAGAAAAAAAGGGGAGGGTTAAGTATCAACTATTATTACTGTTGGGGGAACAGAAAAACTTCCCACTGATAAAAAAAAAAGTTCTGGGGGAGGATAACTTTTTTTTTAAATACTAAGTCTAGTATGCTTTTTCCTTCCACCTGAAGGATGAGATGGAAAGGAGCAATCAGTGCCACTATATTCTGTATAGACCATCTCCCAGAATCATCAATAATGGCCCCGGATTGCTTGTTCTTAAGAGGACTGATATAACAGACTGAGAATTATAGGACTTGGGGGTGGAAAGGGTATTAGAAATGATCCCCTCGATTATGGGATCATGGGCTCCAATTGGAAGGAGCCTTAAACGGCAAAGCTAGGATTTAACTCCAGGGTCCCTTTGCAAATGTTCTGTATTAGGGCTGGTTATATATGTTTTTGTTTTATTGAAGCGGCCAGCCCCTCCTGTCTTAGGTCCCCCAAAGGACTAGTGTCTACGTCCTTTCTTTAGGGAAGAAAAAGGGAATAAGCATCCACGAAAAATGCCTATGATGTGCCAGCATATCAAATATGGCACTTGATCCTCACAACGACTCTGTGAAGAGATATGTCCATTTTACAGACGAGGAAACTAAATCAGGCAGAAGTTAAGTGAATTGCTAAGGATCACACTGCTAGTAAGCTTCTGAGATTGCGATCTGAAGACAGGTCCTCTTGCGGCTAGGCTGGTTGCTCTAACCACTGCACCACCTAGCTGCTTCTAAGGAAGAAGGATCAGATACGCTGGTGGAAAATAGCGAGGCCCCCCTTTCATCAGTGCAGAGACCTTTCTGGGATGGAGGTGGATTGAACATCCTGGGGGTCACCCCGTGCTGCCAAGCAGGAGCATGGGAGGATCTCCTGCCCGAGAGCCTGTGGGGGAGGCCACAGGGAGAGGATAGGAGTTGCTTGATTTGGCCTGTTAGACCGTGGACTTCATGGGAACAGCACAGTCTTATCTAAGCTGTGGACTTCCCCGGCGTTCAGTCCGGCTCTTGATCTTGACGGGGGAAAGGGGTGGTAATGGGGGGTGGTGAGGTCCTCCACTGATACGGAGTACTAGGTGATAACTCCCTCTTCCCAGCTACGTATGGCTTTGGCGGACAGAAGTTCCGAGGCTCACGAAGCGAGTGTTTATCAGAGACGGAACTCGGGACCTTGGCTCTGGGGTCAGCTCTCCGTGGTCCGCACTTCCTGCTGCCCACCGGCAGCCCTCCTTCCGCATGCCCCTCGCTGCCCCTTAAATGGGACAAGGTTATTTTGCTGTATCTGATTTCTGCTCTTCCAAGACCGAGGATCCCTCCCGCCCAATTGTCAGCCTGGGAATTTTGGCGCAGCGGATTTCCGACCTAGATCAGTAACCCTTCGGGGGACTTAGGCCTGTGGGCTAAAGCTGGGGGATAGGGCGGGGGTGGGGCGGGGAGTGCGAGGGCTCGCGCGCGTGCACGGAATTGGTAGAACGCGCACGTCGCTGTCTGGAGACCGCGCGCTCCCCAAAGGCTTGCGCGCGGGGAGGCCCGATGTACTAATGAATATTCATTATTTGGGGATTGGAGTGGGGCTGGCACCCACTGCAGACAGCTGCGCATCCCCCCCCCCCCAGGGGCTCCCAGCTTATCCCGACCGAGAAGGAGGTGGGGGAGAGGGAGGGAGGGAGACAGACAGACAGACAGAGACAGAGACTGTTGTCAGTGCGAGGTATGGGATTGTGGGTCCATATGCTATCCTGCGACAGTGATTGTGTGTCCGCACGAAGCTGTGGGTTCGAGGGTTGCAATCCAGGGACAAAGCGTCCTCGGGGCTGTATCTTGAGGGTGTGTGTTCTTGGAAGCTGTGAGTGTGTGTCCGTGGGGCTGTGTCTTCTCCGCAGCGGTGGGAGGGTGTGTCCCTGAGGGAGGTCCGGGTGTAACTGTGTGTAGCTCAGGGCCTGTTTGGCGCTGCTGGGGAGAAGGCTCCAGTTCCCTCAGTGATCTGGAAGGTGGGGATGTGGCACAGGTGCCCGTGCCAGGCACGTGTGGGCCCCCGCTCTAGCCGGGCCAGGGCACGTTGGTGCAGGTCCCTCCCCCGTGGAAAGTTGGGCAGGTAGAGCAGGGAGGGCGGCCTGGGGCAGCTTCGCGCACCTGGGGAAGTAGGCTAGGCGCCCAGGGTCCCCCAGTGGGGGGTGAGAGGCGGGGCGGGGCAGAGTTGGGCTGGGTCTGACCGGGAGGGCGGGGCAGGGTCCCCGCACCTGAGAGAAGATAGAGCCACTGCTCTTTCCATTTCCCTAGTCCTAACAGTTCTGGTTATCTGCGGCCCCGAGGGAGAGCCTGAGAGCCAAAGAAATCCAGAGACCAAGAGAAAAGGAGAGAAACAGAGAACAAGGTCACGGTTTGTCCGTCAGTCGGATTAAATCACTTTCAGGGGGAAGCCAGGAAAGCGATGGCGTCAGGATTCCTGACTTCTTGCTTCCCCCCCAGCTCTCGAATTCTGCCCCTCCCTGGACCTTGGTCTCCCTGCCGACCCCCGCCCCACCAAATGGGCACAGGACCGGAATTCTGCCAGTGCCAGCCAAGCCCGGGCCTGGCCCTCGTTTCTGGGCACAGCTGCGGACCCAGTGGGGCTGGAATGCAGCCTCTCCCGCGAGATGCCAGCTGCCCCTCCCCACCCCCAGCTGTCTTTGCCCCGGGGTGGGTTCTGCTCCTATCTTTCCCCAGCCTGGTCCCTGTTTTTAAGCAGTGCTTAGTGCCCCCGAGACGACAGCAGCTACGTCTGAACAGGAAAGGCGGCTTCCAGTGCACTGGACTCTGCAGTTCTCGTTCTTTGTCAGAGGAGAAGGGGGTAGCAATGGAAGCCTTGAATTTTGGTTTAAGGCGGGAGGATCAAAGAGCTGAACTATTCTGGTCTGAGTGTGTGCCTTTGCAGGGGGAGGGGCGGGCATTGAGGGGGCTAGAGGAACACTTGTCTTTGGTCACAGACTTGTGTGGGTGAGTGGAGTGAGGAGCAGGGGGAAGAGAATTATTCAACCTTGACCCCGAAATGGGAGAATGTCTGGGAAGGATTCAAGCACACAGGGACATACACCCCTCCAGATTTATACCCCCCACAGACGCTCATACACACAAAAAAAGACTACAAATAGACACATGGTACAGATTCATACACTTATTCTTAGACATAGGCTGTATATACAACTTATACAAACATTCATCTATATACTCACACTTACCTATGCATCATATGGCACACACTCAGATTCACTCACACTCAAATATAAGCATATAATCACAAAGACTCAGACATAATCCTACAGACTCATGTAGCCAATTATGCATAGCTGTATACTCACAATCATGGAGACTAAGGCGTACTTATATAATATTTATGTGCTCGCACATAGATATACACAAATACACATTTTCACACTCAGAAACAAATACAGAGACAAAAACAAGCTCATGAAATACAACTCTGAGAAGGAAAGGATCTTAGGAATTATCTAGTCCAACAGCCTCACTTTGCAAATGCAAAGATTTGTTTGCACATTCGCATAAATACACAAGCATACATTCCCAGATACAGACAGATACACACACACACACACACACACACACACACGCATGCACAACCACAGAGGCTCATCCAACAGCCTTTCCAGCCCTGCCCTTCCTCAAACAGAAGTCTTATTCAGGTTATATTTCCAAGTTTCTGTTGGGGTCTTCTGGGGTCTCTTGGCTACAAATGAAAAGTTTCCCAAATTGTTTCTCCATTTCCCTTAGGGAAACCCACAGGTTCCTCCTTCCTACCAGGTGTGCGGTGGAATTGTGATTGTGTCTATGTATGTAGGAATATTGAAGAGTGGCTGAATCAATGATTCTAAACTTCCAAAGCACTAAGAAAGAACCTTAGTTGACTTACGTGGGCAGAATACTAAAACTCTCTGGGCAATATGAAAAATCCTATAGATAACAGTAATAACTAGCATTTATATAGCATTTTAAAGTTTTCAAAGAAATTCATGTAATTGATCTTTTTCAAGGCTTACAACAACCCTTGTGGGTTTTATCAGCCTCGTTTTACTAAAAAGTCAATTGAGACAAGAAATTAAATGACATGTCCAGGGTCACATGGTATGGAAATGAGATTCAGAGCCAGATCTTCTGACTTCAAGTCCCACACTTTATTGATCCTGCCATCCTGTCTCTGGAGATTATTATAACAGTAGTAGTAGTAGTAGTAGTAGTAGTAGTAGTAGTAGTAGTAGTAGTAGTAGTAGTAGTAGTAATAGTAATAGTAATTTATATGGAATCTTTCCCTTTCTTTTTCTCATTTGATCCTCAGCATAGCATCATGAATTGGGTTGGTAAGATACTAATATCCCAGTGTAACAGATGAAGAAACTGAGAAGTAAAATGATTTGTCTTTGCAAATTAATCAGGAACAGAGACACCACTAAGTTTCTTAACTTAGTCCGTTAGCTTTGTACCACATCCCAATTTTACAATCCCCCAACCCAAAGCTGTTTTTAATTAGGGAAATATTAAGTGGCCCAGGTATTATGCTAAATGTAGGGAGTACAAAGACAAAAATGAGACAAATTTTGTCACTGAAAATCTTGGTCTTGAATTTGGGGATTCTGGAGGTTCTGGAATACTTTTGGGAAATCTCAAGGACATGATTTATCCCCCTTCACAGCTAATCCTACCCATAGGTTCCATCATCAAGTCTGAGTAGGCAAGAATGTCAGAGTAAGAAACCAGTGAGCTTCTGTACCCTAGCCTAATAGGGTAAGGAAAGAGAAAATTTGGGTGGGGAAAGACAAGAAGCTGATGGCTGGAGGGGGGAGAAAAGAAAAAAGGAGAGAGAGACAGAGCGAGCTTAGAGGGAGTCTGAGGGCTGAAGAAAAAGAATGGATAGGAAGGAATAGCTCGGGAATGAGTGTAGTATGGAAATGAAAGGGTTGAAGGGAGACAGTGATCTAGGATGGAAAGAAGGGGATGAAGGAAAAAGGGAATGGGAAGAGATGGGAAGTAGCGAAGAAAGGAAATTGAGAAGGAGGGGAGAGAGGGAGGAGGTTTTGGAGGAGTGACCTATGGTAAAGAGAAGTAAGGGAGAGGGAGAGGAGAAAGGGGGAGTTAAGAGAAGTGGTAGGGTGGAGAAGAGGGGGCTGAAGTAAAGAAAGATGTCAAATACCGTACAAACCTGTAACCCTCCCCCAAGACCACAAGCATCCACTGTCTTTGCTCTGCAATATAAATAGCATCTCCACATACCATTCCCAGTTTATCCTCCTCCCATTTGTCCCCCAGGTAGGACCCAAATACAGCTGCTGTCCTAATGAAATTTCCAGGAGTTTCCGGGCTCCCCTTTCCCAGTTTAGCCCAGCCCACTGGGGCAGGATAGACTTCTTCAACAGTTTCTCCCACACCCCACTCCTGCCTGGAACTCACCTGTTCCAAACATTCCAAAGCCCTGGAAGTTGCCAGCTGGGCCCCTAGATGTTTTCAGTTCTCCCCACCTCCCCCCTGCACACACCTGCATTGTGAAAGGGCCGCACCTGCTGCCAACTGGGGCCAGGTGGGCAGCCTTAGCCAGGAGGAACATTGGGGCATTCCAGCTGTGACATTCCAGCTGTGCCCAACCTACCTGCTGGAGGCTTGCTCCAGGGAACCCCCTCTCACCCTCCCCTATCTCCTCCTGCTTGATTTCTTATTGGCCAGGTATGTCTGGGTACCTGGTGGAGTGTGTGTGTGTGTGTGTGTGTGTGTGTGTGTGTGTGTGTGTGTGTGTATGCACCCACCGGGCTTGAAGGATCATCCCTACTGCCTACTTTCTTCTATTAATGCCCTGCTCCCACCTTCCCCAGACCAGTTGTAAATGAAATAGGATGAAAATATGGTTGTTGTTTTTTCTTTTCTACTTGTGCATATGTTCACACACATTGTGGTCGTCAGTGAAGTTTGTAAGGGAATGATGGGAGGGGAAAACAATTTTCCATCATTGCATCACAATTGCATCTCTAAGATTTTGTACCCATTGTGCTTTGCAATTTAAGAAATGTTTTACATATTCTTTATAGAGAGCTGGTTTTGGAACATGAAAAACCTGGATTTGAGGTTCCAGACCCCGGCCCTATAGACTTAAGGCAAGCCACTTAACCTCTAAGTGCTCCCGGCAATTCTCTTAAAACTAAATTGCAGAAGGTGTGGCCCTGAATTGGTAGAGGAAGCTTCTTCACCTACAAGTTCCTTATACAAATGAAATCTCATTCCTATACATTGAATCTAGATCTGTCCTATGTTCAAATGAGTTAATAGAAGTCAAAAAACAGAGGAAGATATGTTCTGTATACATGCTATTATGTTTCTAGTTGATGAATGATTTCTTTCCTCCCTGTTCTCCTAAGCTGGCCCAGGAGAGAAGTCTCCTTAGGGGCACAGATGGGAAGGGCAGGAAGAGTAAAGTTCACAGATAATTCTGGGGGCATCTCACCCTGGACCTCCATTTCTTCCTACCTAATCTGTGGTCAGGCTAAATGTGGAACTGCCTTCTCCTTCCATTACAGCTCAGCCACCTAGACTCACTCAGCAAAAGGCCCACAAAAGATATTTTGGTAGGTAGGTCTAGAGGTGGCTTACTCATGCCTCCAGCTACACACTCTTGACTCCATTCCATTTCCATAGCAGGTCAATTTGCTACAGGTAAATTTTTTTTTTAGTGGGGGGCAGGGGAGAGAGCAGTCCTGGAGGTCTGTGGTTGCTGAGATGCGGCAGCAGAAGGAATTGGGGATCCAAAAGGATCCAGTGCCTCACGCTCGCTACTCCTCGGCTTTGTGGATCCATTAACTGAAGTTAATTGGGTGACTCCTTATGGGGGGACTGGGTTAATGTCCACCAGTGTTCCAGATAATAAAATGGGGGCGGGGACCTGGATAAGAGAGGTACCATGCTTGATTTTGGCTACTTGCTTTGCAGGTCCCCCTAGGCTAGGGGAGGAAGCTGTCCCCTTTGAAGTTACCCCAAAAGAAGCCAGGCCCCCTGCCCAGTGTACCCCTCCCAGTCTTCCCATCCCCCTCCTCAGCAGTATTGAAACTTTAAACGGTGTTAAAAGTTTCTGTTTACGAGGAGCCCTTGAATTTTTAAGGACGTATCAATTCCCTCTCTGCCCAAGTCTTTTCATCGGCAGCTGCTGAGGAAAAGAGGAGCGGGAGGATGGAGTGCTCTGAAATCCTCTGGGGGTGAGCCTTAGCACACCAAGACACATTGGGGCTCACGAATACACCCAACACCCACCCTCCCAAACACACATACTGAAACCCTTATCCCTACCAGGCTAAGTGAAGATGGAAATAGCAGGAATATCCAGACTTTTCCAGAGAACCTACCTTGTGGGCTGGAGGAGCGAAGGGGATTATTTCACCCACATTCCCCATTTTTTTGGGTCTCAGGATGGGTGCCACACCCATAGAGCTCTACTCTTGTCTCCTTTCTCCCCCTGACTCAGAGTAAGCTGTTGTGGGCCTGGTGCTGAACTGGGACTCAGCAAAAATATTCCTGAGCCAGAATCCAGGACATATTCTCTCTCTCTCTCTCTCTCTCTCTCTCTCTCTCTCTCTCTCTCTCTCTCTCTCTCTCTCTCTCTCTCTCTCTCTTTCTCCTTGTTCCCTTTCTCCATAGGCACCTCTAGCTCTCCTTTGTCCCCCACCTCCAACTTCCAGATCCTCTAAACCCCTCCATTCCCTGCTGCCCAGGAAGGGGGAGGGGCTCACCTGAGATTGGGATTGAGCCAGGAAAGGGCAGTCATTCAGGGGATCCTGGAACCAGCAGTAATGTAGGAGGGGAAGTGCAATGTCAAAAGGTGTCCCTGAGGCGGGAGGGGGCAAGGGGCACCCACAGGCTGGAGGAGGCTCTGGAAAGACATGCCTCCTGTCACTCACAAAGGAGAAGGTGACAGGAGCACACACTTACACATGCACAATGTGTCTGGGGTGCAACAGTGTGTCAGTACGACCTAGTGGTAGTGGGCTTGTCTATGTGTTTGGGAGAGGGGAGGCGTGCCATTAAAGCATGCCGATGTGTCACTGTGTGCCCTTGGATGTCAGTGTGTGTCTGCGTGTGTGTCAGTATATCCATGTGTGACTGTTCGTTAGGGTAAGTGTGTGAGAGAAAGTATGTGTCGGGATGGGTGTGAGTGTGTGTCCGTGTGTTGTGCAGCGGGGGTGGGAGCGGGCGCGGTCGGGGCGGGAGGGCCGGGCTGCCTCCCTCCCTCCCTTTTTCCCTCCCTCCCTCTCTCGCTCTCCCTCTCTCTCTCCCTCTCTCTCTCTCTCTCTTTCTCTCTCTCTCTCTCTCTAAAGTGCGCTCGGTTCCAAACTTTGTCTAAACTTTCACTTTCAGAGAGCACTGCAAGGCGGGGTTACCGAGCGGCATGGAGTAGAGAGCGAGAGAGGAGGAGAGTTGGAGAGGAGAGGGAGCGAGCGAGCGAGCAGGGCGAGCGAGGAGGCAGCCAGAGCGGCGGCGGCAGCGGCAGCGGCGGCAGCGGAGGCAGCGGCAGCTGCGGCGGCGGCGGCGGCGGTAGCGGCGGCGGCTGCAGCGGCGGCGCGGGGTTCGGGGCAGGCTCTCTCGGAGCCGGAGCGCGGCTCCCCCACTGCCCGGCCCAAGCCGAGCTGAGCTGAGTCGCGCCTCGCCGCGCCAGCAGCGCGGCTCCTCGGACAGCGAGCGATGTACTCCCCGTACTGCCTCACCCAGGTAACCGGGCGCCGCCGCCCCCGCCCCGGGGCTGGGAGGGTGTGTGTGTGCGAGCGCGCGTGTCTCCCTGCGAAGCTGTCTGCGAGTGGGTCCGGCTGCCTCCGAGAGACTGCATGTCGTGTCAGTCAGTCTGCGCGAGGGTGGTGTGTGCGAGACAGTGTGGAACGGAGGCTGTCGGCGCGCGTGTGCCAGGCTGCGTGTGTGTCTGCGAGAGTGTCAGGCTGCGAATGAGTGTGAGTGTGAGCGTGAGTGTGTGTCAGTGTCAGTGTCAGTGTCGGGGTGGGGGTGGGAGTGCGTGTGGAGGGTGTGACTGCCAGGGGGAGGGGGGCCGGGGAAGCCCTCTCAGCAGGGCCTGGCGCTGCCCGCCTTAGCGCGGGGCTCTGCTCCCCGCTCCCCACCGCTCCCCCCTCTACCCCCCTGCACAGGGCCCTGCCAGGCTCGGCTCCGCGGCCGCGGGGCGGGCCACACTCTCTCCAGGGCCTTTGTTTTCCTCCCCGCACATGGGCGCAGAGTTCAGAAAATGGCGCGTCTCCCAAATTTATTTCGGGAATAAAAAAGAGCCAGAGTCGCCGTAAGGCACAGACCGCGAGCAGCCCTACGGGGCCAGCGAGCTGCTAGCTGCGGGGGGCGCTCGGCCTCCAGCCCCGGCTCGGGCTCCGGCGGGCGGCGCTGACGGCCCCCTCGGGCACCGTGGCTCCTTCCCTCCGTCAATCCTTCCACAAGTCTTCCTCTCTGACTCCGTCTAGGTCTCGCCTGTGCCAGGCCCGCGATCTCCCGGCGCTCAACCTCCGGTTCCGATCCCAATCTGGAACTCAGGCAGGCAGAGAGTCTGACAGCGCAGTGGGCCTCCCTTCCCGCTAACTCCCGCGCCCGCTGCCTCCCCTCCCGGGCCTCTCTCCCCGCCCCCCGCTCGCTCCATAAACTTTTTCCGCCGCAAACTTTCTAGCCAGCACAAGCTATGTGCGGCTTGTGGTAAAGAGGCCGAGCCTCAGTCGAATCTTCTCGCGGCCCGACTCCCGCAGGACAGGAAATCGTCGTGCTTCCTGACCCCTAGCTCGGGGCCTGGGGTGAAAAGGAGGGAAGGGGGGCGAACTTGGGACACTGAACACTAAGCCAGAGCTTTACCAATTAGGTGGCAGGCTGTCTCAGACCCGAATAGAAGGCGCAACAGGCCCCGCGCCATAGGACGCGATAGAGCTCAGCACACCCCCGATTTAAGACTGAGCTGTGAGAGATCGGGCACAGATCGTGCTCCCCTGCTCTGTTCCGAGGCTTCCCTAAGTGTGGACCTCACAGGCGAGAGAAAGGATCAACCTCTGTGTCAATGACGGCGTACCCCTGCTCTGCCGGGAGGCCCTGCAACCCCGTGTCTGTCCTTGTGGCCCGACGTTCAATAAGACCCCCTCTGCTCAGCCCAGGGAAAGCGATTCCTGCAAACAGCAGAGCCAGGAAATTTGGGGATTGCTGGCTCCCTCCTCCCTCCCTATTGGGGTGTCCGTTTTTTTTGGAAGGTCGGAATGTCCCGAGGCCCCATTAGGTGGTCCAAGCTTTTCACCAATTTCACTTTTGGTCTTCAGGGAAGAGGTGCTTCCTGAAGGTCCTCTATATCAGGGGATCCGGAAAGCCAGTTAAAAAAAAAAAAACAAACCCTTACTGGGGTGATTTAGAGACCTCCAACGGGTAAGAGCTAGTGGGTGGTGAGTGAGAGAGGGCAGATCAGGTCAGGGCCTTGAGCAGACCCTTCCCTTGGCACAGCGGGATGGTTGTGTAAAGATGAAGCGGTTTATCTGTCAGTCTGTCCTATCTATTGTAGAGTGTGAGTGAATGTGGGCATGTGAAATTTATATCTGCGTATTTCAGAGTGAGTGGATGTTTGCAGGCCCGTGCATTAGTATGAATTATGTATGTGTGTATGTGTGAACTTCCTTTCTTTTTCACTCAGACTCTAGAATTGGGGTATTCCTGTTGGGGAGTGGCAGAATCTGGGAGAATGAGAGCCATAGGCCCTCCTGCCTCTGACCCTTGAGCTGAAGCATTGGGGACAGGAAGATCTGCTGGGCTGAGTCTCCTAACTTTGGGGCCTATTTCTTCAAACGTGGCCCCAGGTTCTCCTCTTCAGTGCATTAACCTTTCATGGTCTGAGCTTGGGTTCTGCATGGTCACTATTAGCCGTCAAAACTCGGGGCCAGAACTTGGGTCAGGAAACATCCCCGTTTGGGAGAAAAAAGGCCCGAGCTTCCAGAGGTTTAGAGCTAACATGCTTCACACCCTCGGCTCGAGTTTTCCTTTAGCTTCTAACCATCTTCGATGTTCTCCTCGACTCCGCTACTTGTCCACTGTCCCCAAGGCCACTCTGGTGACTGGAAACCTTGTGTTCTCTTTCCAGTACCCCCCCCCTCTCCGCGAGATGCACTAGCTCCCCAATCTCTGGGCAGGGGGCCTGAGCCCCGGCCCCCCTCCCCCACAAGCTCGGGTGTTTGTGGGCGAGCACGGCCCAGCCGCTGCCTAATTATCCATTTCCCAACTCTGTACTTTTCTTTTCAAGCCGCTCTAATGACCTGCAATTTTCCTTTCCTCCTTCCCTTTCCCCCTTTCCTCCTCTTCCCCATCTGTTAAACAAAAAAGTAACTTCTCTCGTCTTTTCTCTCTGCCCCATTTCTGCTTCTCTCTCTCTGTCTCTTCTCTCTCTCCCTTGGAACATGGAAAGATTGGAGGATTGGGAAGGGGGCGATTGGGGCAGAGGTGAGATGAAGGACATTGAACCTAGGAGGTGGCAGAGTGGGGAGCCCCGACTGGTGCCACTGCCTCTCATTTGCTTAGATTTCAAAATTGCTTTGGGCATAAAATATTGATTCTTCTGCTGACTGGAAGATGGAAAAAGGCAGGGAGACAGCAGATATAGACTGGGACTGCCACAAGAAGGGGTGGGGAACTGAAGAACCTCCCCTTCCTAGGAGACCCCACATGCCTTTTAAAGGGTATTAGGATATATGTGAAGGGAAGCTCTGAGTTGACTCGGGCTTCTTGTGATCTTTCTGGATTAGAAGTCAGAACCAATCAAAAATCTATCTGGGATTTGGGTTTGGGTGGGATTTATCATTTTTTAAAAGAAAATTTAAAAATCCCCCCCAGCAAAAACAAACAAACAAAAAACCAAAAGCTCAGATAGGCTGAAATGAAGACAGAATGATTCAAGAACAAGGAAACAGAAAGAACTGAAAGGCTGAAGGGATTGGGGGTAGAGAGGATCAAAGGGAACAGATTGGGGCTCCAATCGGGGTTCCTTAGCTCTTCGACTCTAGTGCAGGTCAAATCCAGCAGTCTTAGCCCTGGCCCGTGGTATTTCTGGGCTGTTTCCCTATTTCCCCACCCCCTCCCCAGCCAGGTTTCTCTATACCGCATGGAACACCAGAGGCTTTGATGAACCTAGTAAGTAGCCCGTGGAAAAAACCCTCAGGGTCCTGCTCCCACACCAGGCTGCCTGCCCCTTCGGCTTTTTGTGTGTTCCTGGGACTGGACATAAGGGACAGTGTTCCTTTGTTTTTCTCCCCTCTGTGTTGTCTCTCTCTGTCTCTGTCTCCCTCTCCATCTCTGTCACTCTCTTTCTCTAAAACCAAAATTGGCTTTGATTTTAAAGTCAATAAATGAGCAGGAGCAGAGCAGAGCAGGGGCCCTAGTGGGGAAAGAAGGCAGAGGGAGAGAGGGGGAAGAGGAAAAGGAGGAGGAGAAAGGGACGTAGAAAAAGAGAGGGAAAGGGGGAAAAGAGAAAGAAAGATGGAGGAGGGTAAAGAAGGGATGGAGAAAGAAAGAAAGAGAAGAAGATAAGCAAAGATATTGAGAGAGGGAGGAAAGAGACTATAGAGAAAGAATGAGAGAAGAGAAAAGGTGAATCAGAGCTGAAAAGAATGGAGAAAGGGGAAGATAAAGAGGAGGAGAAGAGATAAAAGGGAGAAGAAAGTGAGAAAGGAGAGAGAGTGACAAAAGAGGAGAAAGTGATGAGGGAAGAGAGCTGGAAGTCAGGGGATGAGAAGCAGAAAATGACAGAGGAAGAGAATTGGGTGAAGAGAGGGAAGAAGAAATAAATGAAGAGAAAGGAGACAAGAGAGGCAGGAAATAAAGAGAATAAAAAGGAAGGGATGAAAGATGGGAGGAGGAAAGAGAAAATCAATTCTTGGAAAAAGCAGAGAAATCTAGAGCAGGAATAGTGGAGCTAGGATCTAGAGGGGTACCCCCTGTCACCTAGACAAGACAGAGATGAATGGGAAAATCCATGTCACATACACAAAAACATGCATTCATCCACAGAGATAAAAAAAGAGAGGCACATGTACATAGATATATTTTCACACCGGCATACAAAGAAACACACATAGAGATGAATGGGGAATCATACGACACAGAGACACATGCTCACAAACATATGTAGATACAAACACAGTTAAATGCTTACACACAGAAAAAAAATTAGCTCACCAATAGCTATAAGATTCATTTGAGCTACTTATGTCACTATAAAGTAATAATATTCTTATTTTACAGATAAGGAAACTGAGGTTCAAAGAAGTGAAGGAATTTACTCAGGGTCAAATGTATTCCAGCCAGAACATGAACCCAGATCTTGTGACTCTATGTTCAATATTCTATATCAATCAGGCTGCCCCATATAGGAACATAAATACAGCAGTGTTATCATATACAGGCATCCACCTAAAGGTATGCATTTAGTCACATTCTTAAACTGGTTTATGCTCCTAGTGGGAATGAATAATGTTGAGACTTCTTTCCCACATCTCCTGCTTCAGTGTTTTCCCATGATATTCACAAATCATCTGATTATCTTTCTACTTTTGTAAATCCTTGAACTTGAGTTCTTCCTATATGGGATGGTTCCTATGTCAATAGTTGTCCCCTATTCCTTTTGACCCTAGGTGCTTTCCCCCCAGCCTTCCTTCCCCCACCTTGTCATTTTAATTATAAGGCCAAGAGACCTTAGGGGTGCTCCTCAAAGTGACCCGGGCTGATATGATTGAGCTGTATTAATCCTTGGGAAAGTCATGGGGTTGATTATTTCAGTTCAATCTGATCTACTGCCTATTGTGTCTCAGAGCATTGGGCTTAGCACCCTGTTTTATTGGAAAGGGGGTAGTGGGATAGGCGATACAGGAGAAACTGGAGGACAACCTGGAGGTACATGATGTTCACCTCTGACCTGTGGGTATGGAGTTGCAGAGTTGGGGTTCTGAACCAGAGGCCTTCATTCTGGATGGGAAGGAAGTGGCCCAGAGAAGTCATCTAGGGGCAGGGTAAGAGAGCTGATCTCCAGAAAACCAAGTATACAGAAACAGGAATCCAAGTAGCCAGGTGAAGAAGGGCAGAGAGAGAAGTCTAGTCCCTATTTAAAAATAGGGACTAGAATGGGGAGGAGAGTGGAGTTCAGAAAGGGCCGGGAAGAAGCCATCCTGAGCTAGGGACCAAAAGGGCAAATCTAGGAAGCCTTCAGAGGTGAGACTGTACTGGCTACATTGGATAGGAATGAAAGAAAGGCATGTGTACAGCTCCACTTGGACAGATAGGCGTCATCTGAACAAAGAAGGACATGAAAGGAGGTGTTGACATAAGACAGGCGGACCCTAGCCGAGGAAGGGGACAAGGAAATCATGAGAAGGGTGGAGCAGGACTGTGGGTGGGGAAACCTCACAGACACATATATCAAGAGGGCCTTACAGTTATAATGAGGTGGGGGGAAAGATGGAAGAAAAGACACTTAGGGTCCAAAGGAATGGGGGATAGCTTCTTGGCAATGGAACCAACCCATATAGGAGAAAATCAAGTTCAGGGATTTACAAAAGTAGAAAGGTAATCAGATAAAGTCAAGAATTGTGGGTTCTGGTGTTCAGATAGCTATTGAATATATTGGCCAAAAAGAGGAAGAAAGCCCATCAGAAGACCGAGTTAGCCAATACATGGTACCCTGCTATGTCAGGATCTGGAATAAGGCCCTTTGATTGCCTGCCCTCCTAGAGCTAAGCTGGCCCCATATTTCACGTCTCACCCCCAATTTGAGTTAAGACCCGTAGACTCCAATGTCTATTAATTTCTCTTCCCCATGGGTGAGGATGAATGTGCCCATGTACATATATTGATTCTGTGATGAGACTCTGGGAAGGTCTTAGCCACTGTTTCTCTGATTCTCTACTTTCTCTGCTGCCATTCTCTTCATTATCTCATCTGCTGCTTCTTTCTTGTTCAGTTTCCTCCCCACATATAGGGTGAAGGGTCTGAGTTTCTGGGGCAGGGGATTAGTCTTTTCTGGGAGAGTGAGGCGTAGGAATAGGACAGAGGATTCCTCTACAATCCCAGTCCCTGAAATCATTGCATTGTAGCTTATGGTAACAGAGTCTGATCTTGGTGGGGGTGGCAGGAAGGGAGGGAGAAGTGAGATGGAATGGTTGGGCGAGCAGGTAATCTAGCACATGAATGTACATCAAATAACAAATAAATATTTATTATATATAATTTATTATATATCACATATGTTGTATATGATATATAATCATATATGGATTATATATAAAATAAATGCCAAATACTGATTCTCCTGGGCATCCTTGTACTGTTTTCTGGTGATTTCTCTGTGTCTCTTTTCCTCGGAGCACGTTGGTCTATCTGGCGATTGTAATGGTGGCAGTGGGTATACCTCTGGCTCATGTCTTTGTCACTCTTGTGTCTTTCTGGGCACATGGCGGTAACAGGGTACAGTGGAAAGAGCCGGGTTTGGAGTCAGGAGGCCTTGGGCTTTAATTCTATCACGTTCTGAATGACTGTAGGTAACTCACTTCATCTGGCCGGGCCTCCCCTTCCCTTTGTAAGATGGGGACAATTACCCCCATCAGCCTAGTCCGGCTCACGGATGATTGCAAAGACCTAGGGAGATCTATAAAGGATGCAAACTTGTTTTGGGAAGTGCTCCACACACGGGAGGAATGACAGACAGGTTTTGCTGTTAGCTGTCCCTCCCTGTCATTGTGTCCCATCTACATGTGCTGGTAATTTCACGGCCCCTCCCTCTGCTGGGCCTTGGCGCCGGATCTTAGCAGGGCCCACTGGCAGTTCAGTGCATAGAGGTGAGCTTGACAGGCGGGTGGCCTGCGCTCACTAGCTTTTTCCATGATGGGGAGGGACCTACAACTGATGCCAGGTTTGTTCTAGGTCCAGAGGAGCTACCTCCATGAAGGCTGGACCAAAGCTGTAGAAGCCTTAGTCTAGTCTGGTCCCGTTCCCTGCTGAGCTCAGCCCTTCCCTGGACACCCCGACCTGGGCCAGGTGGCTCAGAGCCTCCTTCTGCCTATGCTTCCCCCACCCCCAGAAGTCAGCCCCAACTCGGTCTGGGACAGAGACACTGTTGTGTGTGTGTGTGTGTGTGTGTGTGTGTGTGTGTGTGTGTGTTTGGGGAAGACAAGCAGCAGGGCTAGGGGAGAGGTGGAAAGCAGTTGGACAGACCTCTCTCTGTCTACCCTGTGGCTCCTTCTGCCCATTTAAGATTGATTTTGGCTGCTTCTCTGAATCTGTCCTGGGACTGCCGTGGCTGTCTGTCCATCCAGCTTGAGTATTCTCCTCTCTGTGTCTAGATCAAGACTGTTCTATCTGTGGGGTATCAGAAGCCAAGAACTGCTTGGGTGGGTGCAAGACCTTTACCAGAAGCATATTTGCACTAAAGACTTTAAGTGAAAGGAATTTGAAAATTCTTTCTTTTTCTTCCTTCCTTTTTCTTTCTTTCTTTCTTTCTTCCTTCCTTTTTCTTTCTTTCTTTTTTCTTTCTTTTTTTCTTTCTTCTTTCTTTCTTTCTTTCTTTCTTTCTTTCTTTCTTTCTTTCTTTCTTTATTTCTTTCTTTCTCTTTCTTTTTCTTCCTCTCTCTCTCTCTCTCTCTCTCTCTCTCTC
The DNA here is from genome assembly GCF_016432865.1 of Antechinus flavipes. Classification (NCBI taxonomy): domain Eukaryota; kingdom Metazoa; phylum Chordata; class Mammalia; order Dasyuromorphia; family Dasyuridae; genus Antechinus; species Antechinus flavipes. Next base: position 655,313,879 of record NC_067398.1, read on the forward strand.
TCTCTCTCTCTCTTTCTCTGTCTCTCTCTCTGTCTTTCTCTCTCTTTCTCTCTCCTATCTTTTTCTTTCCCCCTCCTTTTTTTCCCTCCTTCTCTTTCTCTCACTGGCTTTCCCCCCTCTTCTGCCAAATGCATCTTGGCCCTGGCTGAATATCTCTCCTTCCCCATTTTTGGCTCCAGCCCCAAGCACTAAGAAGAGATGGTCTTGCAGTCCTCCATTCCCCTCAGCCTCCACCTCTGCTCTTGCCAGCCATCAGGAGACTCTTTAGAGCTGGGAAATGAATTTCTGTTTTGAGGACTGGAGCATCTGTAGGTAGAGGGATGGAAGGGCTTTGGAGTGGAAGCTAGGCAGGGCAGATAACTATCGTTTATTCTTTTAGGAATGGGAGAGAAGGTAAGGCATTATGGGGTGGGGTGGGGGAAGGGTAGAGCAAACAGTCTTGATATCAGAGCAATATCACCATTATACTCCTTTGAAGAAAGTTACAGGTGGGGGGGTGCCAGTGCTTGGGAAGGGCTAAGGTACTCCCACCTCCCTCCTGGTACCGGTGGCAGCGGAGAACAGGCTGGCAGTATCCAGTGAATAGGGCAAGGCTTAGGGACTGGCTAGGGCTAGGCAGGGGAGTAGGGGGGTGATGGGGGAGAGGAATGTCTCTTCCCAAAGTAAAGTCTGGTTGCTCATTGGGCTGGCAGAGAGCCGTGGGGCTGCAGCTGTGTGCTGAGCTCTGAGCTGCCGCAGTCACTACCACCGGCAGAGAGGGAAGCAGGCAGCACTGCGGCCTGCCACAGCCAATCAGAGGCCTGGGTTTCGCCAGGGATTACACCCCCCCCAAAGGCCCCACCCCAGGGGGAAGCTGAGCTGGGAGGCAGCCAGTGGGTGGGTGGGACTGGGTGCCCCTCCAGACTCAAATCACCAAAAGGGGTTGAGGTAAGCAACAAAAAAATCCCCCCCAAGGACTGGACCAAGGCTGCCTTGAACCCCCTTTTCCTAAGGTACAATGCCAACTCCCTAGGCACAGACCAGGGAGAGACGTCTTACTCGAAAATGTTTCTTTCCCTTCCACAAACAAGGAAAACCAGATTGATTGGGCCCCAAAACACTTGATAATAGGGAGGCTTTCAGCAGGGTCTCCCAGCCCCATGGGAGGAAGGTATTGAAATATGGAGAGGGAGTCAGAGAACCAGAGACTCCAGATAGACTTCAGACTAGAACAAGGCCTTTACAAACCGTCTCTTGGTTCTGATCTACACATCCAGAGAAAAGGGAAAAGTGGAAGCCAAATAATACAGAGTTTTAGTCAAAAACTCTTTGGTATACATTGGGATTTTTAACCCTTTTTTTGTCTAAACTTCTATGTAATCTTTTCTCAAAAAACACTTTTAAATAAAACACAATACAAAATACAAAAGATTTTATATCTGTGCATTTCATTGACAAAGGAAACCAATTATACTGAATAACAATAAAATATTTAAAAACAAGTTCATGAATCCCAGGTTAAGAACTCCAAGCCAAAAGTATCTACAATTGAGAGGCTAACCATATATATATGTATAATATGTATTGTCTGTGTATCTATCTATATGTATGTGTGTATGTATGTGTGCGTATCTATCTATCTATATTTATACACACATACACATATAGAATCTTACAGCAGGGCCTATCTGCTCAGACCCACATAGGCATATTAAAATGCACATACAGAAAAAAAAACCATGTACTCAAGAACAGAATCACATACAAGCCACTATGGCTTTATTAGGAGGCTTTAGTCTCCAGATTATAGTGGAGTTTCAGGTTCAAAGCACCTCTGTTCTAACTGTCCTTTCTCTCTACTCCTTCAGTTTGTCTGATGGTAGAAGGAAGGGATGAGGGCCTCCGATTCATGTTGGCTTTGCTTAGCACAATGACCGGTAGACACTTATTGAGTTAGTAAATACTTCTATTCCTTGGTGTTCCATTAGGCCTAAAGAATATCTGGACTATGGAGCATATGGGACAGGATTCAAGTCTCATCCACCTATCCATGTCAATTGTCCCTTTCTCTCTTTGTCTTAAGGTTGGGGAAAGAAAGGTTCCTTTGAACTTAAAGCTGAGCTCCAATTCCCAGTTCTGAGAAAGGGTAGGAGAGGACCAGAGATACCTTCAGCTCCAATTCTGCCTTTGACACCAGGGTCTTTCCCAGTTCTCTCAGTTGCTGGTTAGAATCTTTCCCTCTGAGATTACCTTCTATCTACTTCCTATATATCTTGTATATACCTGGTTATTTACAAATTGCATCCTCCAATAGAATCTAAGTACTTGAAGAACAGGTACTGTTTTTTTTGCCTTTCTTTTTATCCCCAGAATTGTACAGTGCCCGACAGCTTAATAAATGTTGCCCAACTCTACAATTGATGGCAAAGATGAGATTCCCCCACGGCTTCTCCCAGGATGAAAATTTTTGTTGAATGGAGGCCCCCTCTAGCAGAAATGGCATTTTTATCATTTACCTTAAATCTGCTAAAGATCATAAGATAATAATTCAATTCAATAAACATTTCTTAAGTGCTAAGCTCTGCAAGGAGCTTAAAAAAAAGGAAAGCAAAAGATAGTCCCTGTCTTTGTAAACTCTCAAGGATCTTACAATTTATTGGGGGAGACAACAGGCAAAGAGTTATCTACAAAGCAAGTGATAAATAGAAAATTATTAGCAGAGAGAAGGCATTAAAATTAAAAAGGATTAGGAAAGGCTTCCTAATAAAGGTGGGATTTTAGTTGTGACTTAAAGGAAACCAGGGAGATCAGTAGTCAGAGTAGAGGAGGGAGAACATTTCACATATGAGGGACTGACAGAGAAAATGTCCAGAGCCAAGAGTACCTTGTTCATGGAAAACCCTGCAGGCCAGTATCATTGTCAAAGGATGTGAGTTCAAGGATAAGAAGACAGGAAAGGTAGGAGAGGGTTAGGTCATGGAGGGCTTTGAGTGCCAAACAGAACATTTTGTATTTGCTCCTGGAGGTAATAGGGAGCCACTGGAGTTTATTGAGTGTGTGTGGGGTGTAACATAATCATGTCTACATTTCATGAAAATCACTTTAATGGTTGAATGAAGAATGGATTGAAGTGGAGAGAGATTTGAGACTATAGACCTACCAGAAGCCATTGTAGTAGTGCTAGTGTGAGGTCAAGAGCGTCTGTACCAGTGCAGTGTTGGAGGAGAGAAGGGGATAATTCTAGAGAATCTAGAGATTCTAGAGGCCTGTGAAAGAGGTCTATTTCATAAGGCATAGGATCATGGAGTTGAAAAGGACCCTGGAATCATCTCTAAACTCTTCATTATACAGATGAAGAAACTGAATCCCAGAGAATCTAAGGAATTTTTTTGAAGGTCTCACAGCAGAGCCATTATTTGAGTTCAGATCCTGATTGCAGAACCAGGGTGCTTTCTTGTCTTCTCTCTGTACTATTAGGACCTCCAAACCAAATTCTCTCCTCTTTTCCTGTTTTAGACTTATGACCTTAAGTCTTGGTTTTGATCTTCTAACCTTCTTTCTGATGGTTTAAACAAAGGAGGCATGGGTTCATTATGGGGTCTATGCTGACCTTCAGATGTTTCAGAGATGATTCGCAGGGAGAAGTCACAGCGCGGGATTAGGTTCTTCCCAGTGATTTGTTTCTCTCTGGAATGCTTCCTATCTCCATCCTGGCTGGTCTTTGCCTAGGAGGCCAAATCCAAAAGGGTTGAGTATCCAGGGAGTTTGGGCCTCTATTGTTCCCTCTCCTCCTTTAGATATGTTCCTTTTCTCCCTTCACTCCCATCCCCAACACATCCCATTTCTTTTAGGGAAGTCCTGATTCCAGTCAAAACTAAATTTGTGAAGTCTCTTGGATTCTGACACAAATCTGGAACTCAGTCTAGGCTTTGACCCCACCTGGCTGTGTAATCTTGGGGAAGTCCCTTCTCTCTCACCTATAAAATGAGGGCCCTGAATGAGATAATCTCTCAGGCCCTGAAAGTTTATTGCGGGGAGATTCCCTGAGGTAGACACTCTTATCTCGTAACCTGGATGAGGGTGGGAGCGCTTGCTCTTCGGGTAGGATTTTCCCAGTGTGGTTAGCTGGGGAGTGAAATCCCTGAAACCTCGAGGGGCAGGACTCATGGATAAGTGCTCCCGTGCGTTTTTAACAGGTTACAAAGCATTTTCACCTTCCTCACTGGAAACACCCAGCAGCCCTGCGACACACGCGGGGCAGGTGCGGGGCCCGCTTCATTGAGAGAAGGGCAGCAGGCTTCGTGCCTTTTGCCAGGAGGCCGGCCAAAGGAAGTTCAGAGACACCTATGGATCCACTTTCAGGGGAATGAAGTTTTTAGATATGGGCCATCTACTGAAATGTGAAGTTGCTAAAATCATAGATCCTCTAAAACATTGAAGAAGTGTGAGGAGAT